>NW_026909003.1:0-179000 GCF_033115175.1 Lepus europaeus
AAATTCTTCCCTCCTTCAGCAGAAATTAATCCTTATAATCAGTAATAATCCTCAAAAGAATAAAACTTCCCACACTACGCTCTACTCCATGTAGTGTTTGTGAAATCATATGAAAGACTAAGTGTCCCTGGAAGGCTGACCATGTTGGAGTTCAGGATGATATGTATAGTAAAAAAATGAATGAAACCAATGTTTGGGAATATTCACCCCATAAAGCAGTGTGGGATTTCTCAGATTTATTCCATGAAGCAGGAATAGCATCATGACATGTATCATGAAAATTATCAATTTTTGCTTGTGTCGCATGTGTAGTTATTTTCACCAAATTTTAGTATCATTATAATTTTTTTAAACTTGCTGGTGAAAGTGACAGATTCTTTCAACAGAGTACGATCCCTGGCAGTAGTATGATGTATGTGCTAATTCAGTATAGGTAAATTCAGGTCTGTGTTTCTTGTTCATGCATAGATAAAGTGCTTTCAGAAAATTGAAGTGTAGCGTGCTTGGAGTGAGAAAGCACAACTGTAATGTACTATGTGTTATATGCAAATTGATCTTAGAAATCAGACATTATTTCATCAAGGGATAATACTCATAAAATATCATAAATGGGGCTAACCATAGCCTTTGAGAAAAATCATTGCTGCTCAAAACATGAATCTTTGAGAACATTCATATGCTTACAGATGTATACACATGTATAAAATTTATTTCAAAAGAACACAAACTGACATCAATGGTAAGAAGTTTGCATAGAAGATAGGTCAATGACAGCAAATTAACACAAGTCCTTGAAGATAGGATGCGGACATTATAGGAAACTGAAGTAAATAAAAATTGGAAGAATTTAAAGTTGGTGATCAAAAACAAGCAAATTTTATGAACCTCAAACAAGAAGGGACAGTATGAAAAACAAGATTACACTGTGTGTGTGTGTGTGTGTTGTGTGTATGAACAAAGAGAGCTGAGAGGTCTCCACAGATATTAAAAATAGTAATATTAGAACATATTAATTATTTAATGGTGATACATTGAAGAATACCAAAGAAATTCAGAAATTTCCAGATAGGAATATTATGAAATATATTGAGAATCTTTTTGCTACTTTCAAGAAACTCATCTTTCCAACAATGATGCACACAGACTGAAAGTGAAAGGCTGGAAAAATATATACCATGCCAACAGAAATGAAAAAAGAGCGGGCGTAGCCATCTTAATATCGGACAACATAAACTTTACCACAAAAACTGTTAGGAGAGACAAAGAGGGGCACTATTGAATGATTAAGGGATCCATTCAACAGGAAGATATAATGATTATCAATGTATATGCACCTAATTACAGGGCACTGGCTTATTTAAAAGACTTGTTTAGGGATTTAAAGGGAGATTTAGACCCCAATATAATAGTACTGGGGGACTTCAATACTCCACTCTCAGAGATAGACAGATCAGCAGGACAGAAGATCAACAAGGAGACAGTAGATTTAAATGACACTATAGCCAAAATGGATCTAACAGATATCTACAGAACATTTCATCCTACATCTAAGGACTTTACATTCTTCTCAGCAGTACATGGAACCTTCTCTAGGATTGACCACATACTAGGCCATAAAGCAAGTCTCAGCAAATTCAAAAGAATTAGAATCATACCATGCAGCTTCTCAGACCACAAAGGAATGAAATTGGAAATTAGCAACTCGGGAATCAATTGAAAATGTGCAAACACATGGAGACTGAACAACATGCTCCTGAATGAAAAATGGGTCATAGAAGAAATTAAAAGAGAAATCAAAAGTTTTCTGGAAGTAAATGAGGATAAAAGCACAACATACCAAAACCTATGGGATACAACAAAAACAGTGTTAAGAGGAAAGTTTATATCAATAGGTGCCTACATCAAGAAATTCATGTAATATTGCTATTGTCAGCAAGTGATCTAGGACTTGCTCCCTCATTTCTCTATTCTAAGCCCAACTTGTTCTTTCACTTCTCTATTCTCTTCAAGGTAGGGAACTAATTCTATTATGAAGGAATCTGTGGGACGCACAATTTAATCTTTAGACCTTATAAGAGATGGCTGACATTTTTCTGTAATAGCATAGCCAAAATAAGAACTTAACTAATAATCTCATAGCTAGATTCACATCGCCATCAGCGAAGTATACAGTAAGTAGAAAAAAAAACCTCCCTTTCAGACCAAAGGGAAAGAAAGTTTTAAAGTGAGAATATAATTTTCCTCATGGGCATTGTCTACCTTAGAAAAACTACTACAGAACATGCCTGTGACTATAGACTTGTAGTTCAGGCCACTGAAGATTAAAGATGGGACACGGGCACTCCCTTGACTTGCATCCTCTGGTCTGCTTTAACACAAACCAGGAGGAAAAGAAAGCTAGGCATCAGAAGCAATGGGTGGCAGGCCTATTAATGGCTGATCTGTGCAGTGATCTGCCCTCAAGGAGACCCAACAGGCCAGTCCACTGCAGTGGCTTTCAATGTGGTAAGCCTGGGCTTCAGCAGAAGTCAGCTTGTGAAGAGCCCTGGCAGCTCTGCCAAGAGTTGGATCACTGGAAATGGACCTGCCCTGGAGTCGAAGGATGCCCAGGTCAGAGCCACAGATCTTATTGGCTCCAAGCTGAAAAGCCCTTCACTCAGCCCAACTTCCAAAGTGACCACTGCAGCTGAGGGGATGGTCAAGTAGGGTCAGCAACATTACAGGCAGAACTGTAAATTTCTTGTTAGAGATGCCACCTGCCTTTACCTGGCCAGCTCTCCTCCCAGGCCAGCCAAGTAATGAAAGTCAACAGAGTGCCTTCCCCTAGGAGGTTCACACCTCCCTTAGGATATACCCCATGTGAAGAGATAGATAGGTCTGGGCCTCTTAACTGAAAAGGCCTAAAGCCCAACAGATTATTATCAAGCCCCTTCTATCAGGTTCTATTTGCCTCTCAATCAGAAAAATTACTTGTAGCTTAGACAGCACCTTTCTTAGCTCCTCTAATAATGACTCTGTCCTTTGTTCTAGACCCTGTCTAGTATACTTGGGCCTCATTCCTTTGTAATCATAACCTCTACTCTACCACCAATGGCTCTACTCCCAACCTGTGTGTACTGATGGTCCTCTTCCCCACTTAATGCTGTATAATTGTTCAAACCTTGTGAATGTCATTCTTAGGATCATTGGTTACTATCCTCACCCTTTCTTTTATGACCTTGTCTAAATATGATCAGATTCGGGGAACTTGGAAGGCTTCCATAGCCTTGGCAACTCATGACAACAGCCTAAGGTGGTTACTGGCGCCATAAACTAGAGTGTCAATTTGTTGGGTCAACAACAGGAGCCACTGTGCGCTTGCTCCTGATGTGGGATCTCTGTCCTTAATGTGCTGTACATTTTGATTTAATGCTATAACTAGTACTCAAACAGTATGTTTCACTTTGTGTTTCTATGTGGTTGCAAACTGTTGAAGTATTTCATACTAAATTGATCTTCTGTATATAAATAGAATTGAAAATGAATCTTGATGTGAATGGAAGGGGAGAGGGAGCGGGAGAGGGGAGGGTTGCGGGTAGGAGGGAAGTTATGGGAAGGGGAAGCCATTGTAATCCATAAGCTGTATACTGGAAATCTATATTCATTAAATAAAAGTCAAAAAAAATAAAAAAAAAAGAAATTGGAAAGGCACCAAATAGATGAGCTTTCAAGTCATCTCAAGGATCTAGAAAATCTGCAACAAACCAAACCCAAACCCAGTAGAAGAAGAGAAATAATTAAAATCAAAGAAGAAATCACAGCATTGAATCAAAAAAAACATTAGAAAAAATCAGCCAAAGGGGGAGCTGGCTTTTTGAAAAAATAAACAAAATTGACACCCCATTGGCCCAATTAACTAAAAAAAGAAGAGAAAAGACCCAAATCAATAGGATCAGAGATGAAAAAGGAAACGTAACAACAGACACCACAGAAATAAAAAGAATCATCAGAAATTACTACAAGGACCTGTATGCCAGCAAACAGGGAAATCTATCAGAAATGGACAGATTCTTGGACACATACAACCTACCTAAATTGAGCCAGGAAGACATAGAAAACCTAAACAGATCCATAACTGAGACAGAAATTGAAACAGTAATAAAGGCCCTCCCAACAAAGAAAAGCCCAGGACCAGATGGATTCACTGCTGAGTTCTACCAGACATTTAGAGAAGAACTAACTCCAATTCTTCTCAAACTATTCAAAACAATCGAAAAAGAGGGAATCCTCCCAAATTCTTTCTATGAAGCCAGCATCACCTTAATTCCTAAGCCGGAGAAATATTTGAAAAATCCAAATATCCTCACAGTTTTTACAATAATTCCCAACACTTTTATTGTGATAAATAATTTCAGGTGACTTTTACCAAACATTCACATAGGAAAGGAAATCTTGTCTGAATTCCTGTAGGGAACAGGTGAGTGCAAAAATTCTGTTTCTTCTACAGCATCATCTTAACTTGTTTGATCAAATACTGCCAGATAGTTTAGCAAAAGGAAATTATAAGACACTGTTGTTGAAATAAATTCACACATTTGAAATCTCAAACAAGGTAAATTCGACAGTATTTTTTAAAATAGGTTACATCATGCCCAAGCTTTGCATGCAATGTAATTCAGTTTATAGTCCCTGAAAAATAGTAATAAGAATTAGCATAACTGAAGAAAAACATTTAATAAAATCTAAGTCATCTAAGAATTGTAAACAAAGAACAAAACAACTCAAAAATGCCAAAAAGAAGAATCAGTTTTCAACCCTAAAGAGTATTTTAGAATGCTAAAAAACATGGAACTTATGGCTGAAGAGTAGATACAAAGTTGAAGAAAAAATGTAACTTCTGCCGGAAATTACCTAGGAGACTGCTCTGTGCATATTATCAAAAGAGAAAGACAAGGGTGGAGCCAAGATGGCAGAAGAGTGAGGGCGCACACCAACAGTCTGGGAAAAGATAGTTTAACAAAAGTGGAGTTACTGTAGCCTCAGCAAGAGACTCAGAAAAAAAACTGCAGAGGAAACTCTTCTGGATCTAGTGGATGTGACACAGAGGACATACTGGGACAGCAAAGTCACCCACTGCCAAGCTGAGCCTTGCCACAGGAGCAGAGCCGCGAGAGCGGGGAACTGAGGAAGCCCAGCCACAGAAGCCCAGCCACAGAATTTGAGCGCCAGCGCTGGAAAGAGAGGTGAGGCAGGGACCTCTCGGAAACCTGAGACATTGGCAGGGAAAGACAGAACGAGGCCTGAGGTCCCACTGGGGAAAGTGCACCAAGCTGACTGGAGGAGAGAAAAAAAGCAAATAAATAGGGGGAACCAGCAGGGTCACTAGCCTCTCTCTCCACTCACCTTACAAAGCCAAGCAAGATAAAGAGCAGGTGCCATTATACATTTTACATTTTACATATGTAAAACAAACCTAGGCAACCCGGTGAGCTGTATGGAATTACTTCCCAACTGAGTCTAAAAAAAAAAGAGAGCGAGTGAGCGAGCCAGAGAACAATCTGGGTGAGTCACCTTGGGCATACCCTTAACCCTGAAGAACCAAACAGAGCTCTCAGGCCACACGCATCATAGCCTCTAAGGATCCATCAAAAGCAGACAGTCCACTTAATCTAGAGTCATAGTATAATGAGAAAAAACACCACAGCGAAGGAAACAAAGAACACATCCAAAATGCCAAACAAATGTAGAAACCAAGGTAAAAAGAGCAAGGAAGACACTATGATGCCTCCAAATGAAAAAGACACCCAAATTCAAGATTATGAAGATGTTGAGATAGAAGAAATGCAAGAAGCGGATCTCAAGAAATTGGTAAGAGCACTAAGTTCTCAAAAACAAATTCTTGAACTACAGAAATACTTAATGGACAAGATAGAAAATCTCTCGCGCGAAAATGAAACAGTAAGAAGGAATCAAAATGAAATGAAACAACTAGTAGAACAAGAAACTGTGGTAGTGATGAGAAAGCATAATGAAATGAAGAATTCAATAGATCAAGAGACAAACACATTAGAGAGCAAAAACAGAATGGGCAAAGCAGAAGAGAGAATATTGGACTTAGAAGACAGACAACAGGAAAGGAACTGGAAAACCAAAGTAAAGAAGAGGAAATTAGAAATAAAAAAAATGTTGTCAGGAATCTACAGGATACTATTAAAAAAACCCAACATTCGGGTTCTAGGAGTTCTGAAGGCATGGAGAGGGAGAAAGGATTAGAAGGCCTTTTTAGTGAGATACCAGCAGAAAATTTCCCAGGTTTGGAGAAGGACAGAGACATCCTAGTACAGGAAGCTCATAGAACCCCTTGTTAACATGACCAAAAGAGATCCTCATCACGACATGTTGTAATCAAACTCACCACAGTGAAACATAAAGAAAAGATCCTAAAATGTGCAAGGGAGAAATGCCAGATTACTCTCAGAGGATCTCCAATTAGACTCACAGCTGACTTGAAACCCTGCAAGCTAGGAGAGAATGGCGAGATATAGCACAGGTACTAAGAGAGAAAAACTGCCAGCCCAGAATATTATATCCTGCAAAGCTCTCATTTGTGAATGAAGGTGAAATTAAGACTTTTCATAGCAAACAGAAATTGAAAGAATTTGTCCCCACTCGTCCAGCCCTGCAAAAGATGCTTAAAGATGTGTTACATACAGAAACACAGAAACACGGTCATCAATATGAAAGAAGGTAAAGGAAGAAAACCTCACAGCAAAAGATCACAGGAAACTCAAAGTATATATTAGAAAATACCTTTGGCAAATGGTACAGCAAAGTTACTACTTATCGATAGTCACATTAAACGTTAAAGGCCTGAACTGTCCAGTTAAAAGACACCAATTGGCTGATTGGGTTAAGGAACAAAAGCCATCTATTTGCTGCTTACCAGAAACACATCTTTCTAACAAAGATGCACACAGACTGAAAGTGAAAGGCTGTAAAAAAGATATACCATTCCAACATAAATGAAAAAAGAGAGAGTGTAGCCATATTAATAGCAGTAACATAAATTTTACCAAAAAACTATCAGGAGAGACAAAGAGGGGCACTATTTAATGATTAAGGGATCCATTCAACAGGAAGATATAATGATTATCAATGTATATGCACCTAATTACAGGGCACTGGCTTATTTAAAAGACTTGTTTAGGGAATTAAAAGGAGACTTAGGCCCCAATACAATAGTAATGGGGGACTTCAATACTCCACTCTCAGAGATAGACAGATCAACAGGACAGAAGATCAACAAGGAGACAGTAGATTTAAATGACACTATAGCCAAAATGGATCTAACAGATATCTACAGAACATTTCATCCTACACAGAAAGCATTTACATTCTTCTCAGCAGTACATGGAACCTTCTCTAGGATTGACCACATACTAGGCCATAAAGCAAGTCTCAGCAAATTCAAAAGAATTAGAATCATACCATGCAGCTTCTCAGACCACAAAGGAATGAAATTGGAAATTAGCAACTCGGGAATCAATTGAAAATGTGCAAACATATGGAGACTGAATAATATGCTCCTGAATGAAAAATGGGTCATAGAAGAAATTAAAAGAGAAATCAAAAGTTTTCTGGAAGTAAATGAGGATAACAGCACAACATACCAAAACTTATGGGATACAGCAAAAGCAGTGTTAAGAGGATAGTTTATATCAATAGGTGCCTACATCAAGAAATTGGAAAGGCACCAAATAGATGAGCTTTCAGTTCATCTCAAGGATCTAGAAAATCTGCAGCAAACCAGACAAAAATATACTAGAAGAGAAATAATTAAAATCAGATAAGAAATCAACAGGATTGAATCCAAAAAAACATTAGAAAAAATCAGCCAAAGGAGGAGCTGGCTTTTTGAAAAAATAAACAAAATTGGCACCCCATTGGCCCAACTAACTAAAGAAAGAAGAGAAAAGACCCAAAGCAATAAAATCAGAGGTGAAAAAGGAAACATAACAACAGACACCACAGAAATAAAAAGAATCATCAGGAATTACTATTAGGAGTTGTATGCCAGCAAACAGGGAAATCTATCAGAAATGGACAGATTCTTGGACACATACAATCTACCTAAATTGAACCAGGAAGACATAGAAAACCTAAACAGACCCATAACTGAGACAGAAATTGAAACAGTAATAAAGGCCCTCCCAACAAAGAAAAGCCCAGGACCAGATGGATTCACTGCTGAATTCTACCAGACATTTAAAGAAGAATTAACTCCAATTTTTCTCAAACTATTCAAAACAATCGAAAAAGAGGGAATCCTCCCAAATTCTTTCTATGAAGCCAGCATCACCTTAATTCCCAAGCCAGAAAAAGATGCAACATTGAAAGAGAATTACAGACCAATTTCCTTGATGAACATAGACACAAAAATCCAAAATAAAATTCTAGTCAATAAAATGCAGCAACACATCAGAAAGATCATCCACCCAGACCAAGTGGGATTTATCCCTGGTATGCAGGGATGGTTCAATGTTTGCAAAACAACGTAATACACCACATTAACAGAGTGCAGAAGAAAAACCATATGATTCTCTAAATAGACACAGAGAAAGCATTTGATAAAATACAACACCCTTTCATGATGAAAACCCTAAGCAAATTGGGTATAGAAGGAACATTCCTCAATACAATCAAAGCAATTTATGAAAAACTCACGGCCAGTATCCTATTGAATGGCAAAAGTTAGAAGCATTTCCACTGAGATCTGGTACCAGACAGGGATGCCCACTCTCACCACTGCTATTCAATATAGTTCTGGAAATCTTAGCCACAGTTATTAGGCAAGAAAAAGATATTAAAGGGATACAAATTGGGAGTGAGGAAATCAAACTATCCCTCTTTGCAGATGATATGATTCTTTATTTAGGGGACCCAAAGAACTCAACTAAGAGACTACTGGAACTCATCGAAGAGTTTGGCAAAGTAGCAGGATATAAAATCAATGCACAAAAATCAACAGCCTTTGTATACACAGGCAATTCCATGGCTGAGGAAGAACTTCTAAGTTCAATCCCATTCACAATAGCTACAAAAACAATCAAATGCCTTAGAATAAACTTAATCAAGGACATTAAATATCTCTAGGATGAAAACTACAAAACCTTACAGAAAGAAATAGAAGAGGATACCAAAAAATGGAGGAATCTTCCATGCTCATGGATTGGAAGAATCAATATCATCAAAATGTCCATTCACCAAAAAGCAATTTATACATTCAATGCAATACCAATCAAGATACCGAAGACATTCTTCTCAGATCCGGAACAAATGATGCTGAAATTCATATGGAGACACAGAAGACCTCAAATAGCTAAAGCAATCTTGTACAACAAAAACAAAGCCGGAGGCATCACGATACCAGATTTCAGGACATACTACAGGGCAGTAGTAATCAAAACAGCATGGTACTGGTACAGAAACAGATGGATAGACCAATGGAACAGAATAGAAACACCAGAAATCAATCCAAACATCTACAGGCAACTCATATTTTATAAAAGATCCAAAACCATTCCCTGGAATAAGGACAGTCTATTCAATAAATAGTGCTGGGAAAATTGGATTTCCACATGCAGAAGCAAGAAGCAAGATCCCTACCTTTCAATTTACACAAAAATTCACTCAACATGGATTAAAGACTTAAACCTACAAACCAAACCCATCAAATTATTAGAGAGCATTGGAGAAACCCTGCAAGATATAGGTACTGGCAAAGACTTCTTGGAAAAGACCCCAGGAGCACAGGCAGTCAAAACCAAAATTAACATTTGGGATTGTATCAAATTGAGAAGTTTCTGTACTTCAAAAGAAACAGTCAGGAATGTGAGGAGGCAACCAATAGAATGGGAAAAAATATTTGAAAACTACGCAACAGATAAAGGGTTGATAACCAGAATCTACAAAGAAATCAAGAAAATCCACAACATCAAAACAAACAACCCACTTAAGAGATGGGCCAAAGACCTCAATAGACATCTTTCCAAAGAGGAAATCCAAATGGCCAACAGACACATGATAAAATGTTCAAGATCACTAGCAATCAGAGAAATGCAAATCAAAACCACAGTGAGGTTTCACCTCACCCCGGTGAGAATGGCTCACATTCAGAAATCTACCAACAATAGATGCTGGAGAGGATGTGGGGAAAAAGGGACACTAACCCACTGTTGGTGGGAATGCAAACTGGTTAAGCCACTATGGAAGTCAGTCTGGAGATTCCTCAAAAACCTGAATATAACCCTACCATTCCACCCAGCCATCCCACTCCTTGGAATTTACCCAAAGGAAATTACATTGACAAACAAAAAAGCCATCTGCACATTAATGTTTACTGCAGCTCAGTTCACAAGAGCTAAGACCTGGAACCAACCCAAATGCCCATCAACAGTAGACTGGATAAAGAAATTATGGGATATGTACTCTACAGAATACTATACAGCAGATAAAACAATGAAACCTGGTCATTTTCAACAAGATGGAGGAATCTGGAAAACATCATGCTGAATGAATTAAGCCAGTCTCAAACAGACAAATATCATTTGTTTTCCCTGATCAGCGACAACTAACTGAGCACCAAAGGAGAACCCTGTGGAAGTGAAATGGACACTATGAGAAACAGTGACTTGATCAGCTCTTGTGCTGACTATTGTTGTACAATGTAATACTTTATCCTTTTGAGTATTCTTTTTTGTTCTAGTACTAGTGGTTAAACTCTGTAATTCATACACTTTTATTCCTAGGTGTTTAAATTTTAACTGAAAAGTGATCCCGGTTAAATATAAGAATGAGAAAAAGAGAGGGAGGAGATGTACAATTGGGGACATGCTCAATCGGACTTGCCCCAAATGATGGAGCTAGAAAGGTGCCAGGGGATTCCAATACAATCCCATCAAGGTGGCAGGTACCAATGCCATCTCACTAGTCCAAGTGATCAATTTCAGTTCACAATTGATCACACTGATAGGTCTAAGAGTCAAAGGGATAACAAAAAGAAGACTAGTGTCTGCTAATACCAACTGATAAAACCAAAAAGGGAGAGAACGATCCAACATGGGAAGTGGGATACACAGCAGACTCATAGAATGGCAGATGTCCTAAACAACACTCTGGCTTCAGAATCAGCCCTTAAGGCATTTGGATCTGGCTGAAGAGCCCATGAGAGTATTGTAGGCATGGAAAGCCAAGGCACTCTGGAAAAAAAAGAAGAACTAAATGAAAGATCTGTAAGATCCCAGTGGAAATAACAGGGTCATCAAAATAGGAGGTACCTTTCTCTGAAGGGAGGAGAGAACTTCCACTTTGACTATGACCCTGTCAGAATCAGATCGAAGTCAATAAACCCTAAAGGCTTCCATCGCCTCGGCAACTCATGACTAGAGCCTAGAGAAATTACTGACGCCATAAACAAGAGTGTTAAATTGTTAAATCAACATCAAGAGTCACTGTGTACTTACATCTCATGTGGGATCTGTCCTTAATAGGTTGTCCAATGTGAAGTAATGCTATAACTAGTACTGAAACAGTATTTTTACACTTGTGTTTCTGTGTGGGTGCAAACTGATGAAATCTTTCCTTAGTATATACTGAATTGATCTCCTGTATATAAAGATAATTGAAAATGAAAAAAAACTTGGTGTTAAATTGGAAATTACATAGAAAATTATTCCATTTTTTAAAAATAAATCATGTAGGATCTCTGTCCTTAATGTGCTGTACACTGTGATTTAATGCTATAACTAGTACTCCAAATATATTTTTCACTTTGTGTTGCTATATGGGGGCAAACTGTTGAAATCTTTACTTAATATATACTCAACTGATTTTCTGTATATAAAGAGAATTGAAAATGAATCTTGATGTGAATGGAAGGGGAGGGAGAGCGGGAAAGGGGAGGGTTGCAGGTGGGAGGGAAGTTATGGGGGAGGGAAGCCATTGTAATCCATAAGCTGTACTTTGGAAATTTATATTCATTAAATAAAAACTTTAAAAAAAAGAAAACAAAAAACAAACAAACAAAAAACAAAAAAGAAAGACTTGCAACTTACTAAAAAGGAAGATATACAAGTGCCATCATTTTCAGCTGATACTGGGATGCTGTAATGACATTAGTGAATCAGTAATTGAGTCAAGTAGAGCTGGAATACAAGATTAAACACACAGGGCAGTTATTTTTATTACCAGTTATGAAAAATGAAGCGATGAAAGATGGCATATGTAATATCTCAAAAGTATGAAATATCCAAAGCTAAGACTAACTGTATGTTGGAAGACATCTACAAGTTGATACATGGACAATTGATGGTGAAATATATAGAAAAGAAGAGAATACTGACAGAGCTGGAGAGAAAATTCATGTTCAAGGATAAAATGGCAACAAAGCGGAAATATGCCAATAGGGTTCAAGGTAAACTACAGACTGACTTTGATTACAGGCAGCATCCCAGTGTATTCCTTGATGGAAACTTGCTCAAGGGTGGCAACTAATCCAACTGGTATCAAGTGCACAGCTCTTCTGTGTTTCTCTGGAACTTGAAAACCTGCCTTCCAATGGTGTTCTCTCAATTAGTGCTGGTGCCTAGAATGACTTAATACAGATGCTATCTAAGAGAGATGTGTTTTAGTGACATGGTTGTGTCCTTTTGTGCACCCAAAATTCACAAAGTAAATATCCCAGTCCATGTTACTAAGAGTGGGAACCTGGGGCTGGTACTGTGGCATAGTAGTTGAAGCCTCTGGCTGGGATGCCAGCATCCCAACTGGGCACCAGGTCCAGTCCTAACTGCTTCACTTCCAGTCCAGCTTTGCTGATGCTTGGGAAAGCAGCATAAGATGGCCCAAGTTTTTGAGTGCACACCCAGGTAGGAGACCCAGAAGAAGGTCCCGGTTTCTGGCTTCAAAGTGGGTCAGTTCCAGCTATTGCAGCCACCTGGGCGGTGAATCACCAGGTAGAATGTCTCTCCGTTTCTCCTTTTCCATCTCACCCTTTCCCCGTCCCTCTTTTTCCCTGTCATCTGTCCTCCCTCTCCCTCCCTCCTACTTCTCCTCCTCTTTTGGAACTCAGACTTTCAAGTACATTATAAATAAATAAATATATAAACACTTATTGATAACAAAGATTGGAACCCTTGGGTGGTTGATGAGGCCATGAGAGTACAGAGTGAATAGCACCATTAACATAAGGACTCATTGTGGGCAAGGAAAGCCAAGACTCTGCAACAACAACAACAAAAAAAGCCGATGCTGAGGATCTCTGTGAGACCTCAATGGAAAGAAAGCGTCGTCCAAGAAAGATATTCTATTCTCTGAAGGGCAGAGAGAGCATCCACTTTGCTTATGGCCATGTCAAAATACTGACTTAGTCTATGTTCACAAAAGGCTTCCATAGCTTTTGCAATGCATGGCAAGATCCTCGGGTGATCAGTGATGTCATACATAAGAGTGATAATTGCTAAAGGAACAACAGAAGTCACTGTGCACTTACTCCCCATGTAGGACCTCCATCCCTAATGAGTTGTACTATGAGAATCGACTGCAAATTTTTCCCTAAACTGTACTCTATATATTCTGTGTCTACATGGGTGCAAACTGTTGAAATCTTTGCTTACTATGGAGGTTGGTCCTCTGTATATAAAATCAAACTAACAATGAACCATAATGAAGAAGGAGTTGGGAGAGGGAGAGGGAGATGGGATGGGAGTTGGGGTGCGAGGGTGGTTTAGGGGAAAGTATCACTACATTCCTAACGTTCTATCTATGAAAAATGCATATGTTAAATAAAAATTTAAAAATAAAAAAACAAGGGCTGGGGCTTGCTCTTGTTCAAAGTGAGGACGCAGCAAGAATGTGCCATGTATAAGTGCAGAGTAGCACTCACCACACATGGAATCCCCTGGCATCTTGATCACTACTTCCCAATCTGAAGAAACCATGAAGAAGGAATTTGTGGTGTTATTATATCACATGTTAAGGTATGTTTTTAAAGCACCATGAATAAGTTCAGGGAGTAAGCCTTAGTTCATTGTTAGGACAAAAACAGCATGTACTCATCAGTATGGAAGGCACTTAGGGAGCGGAAGTAATAACTCTGGCTCACAGGAGGAAGATGGGCATTAATAATGGCCGATAATGTCCTAGATGTCATTTGTGTATGCTGTCTTAAACATCAAATAAGGACTATCTGCCTAAACTATACTAACTTGATCTTCTGTATGTAAAGATGATTGAAAATGAATCTTGAAGAAGAATATGATGGGAGAGGGAGTGGGAGATGTGATGGTTGTGTGTGGGAGGCAGGTTAAATGGGGAAAAGCCACTATAATCCAAAAGTTGTACTTTGGAAATTTGTATGTATTAAATAAAGTTGAAAAAAAATAAAAATAAAATAGCTAGCTGGGAATTCCAGAAGGACCTTGTGAATCAGAAATAAGTGAACTTGGGTTGATGTTATTATACATTTTTCACCAGATATGCACCAGTGTGTGAAGTGTCTGGATCATCAGTATGCCAACACAGAGCAAGACCACTGCCTGCACAAAGCTATGGCCTTCCTGGCTTATGATGACCCCTTAGGAATGACCCTGGTCTGCACAGCTCTGTGCTTCTCTGTCCTCACCTCTATGGTTCTTGGGGTCTTTGTGAAGCACCGAGACACTCCCATAGTCAAGGCCAACAATCGTTGTCTCAGCTACATCCTGCTCATCACCCTCATCTTCTGCTTCCTCTGTTCCTTACTGTTTCTTGGTTGTCCTAACACAACCACCTGTGTCCTCCAGCAGACCACATTTGGAGTGGTGTTCACCATGGCTGTTTCCACTGTCCTGGCCAAAACTATCACTGTGGTTCTGGCCTTCAAGGTCACTGCCCCAGGGAGAAGGATGAGACACTGGCTGCTATCAGGGGCACCTAACTCCATTATTCCCATCTGCTCTCTGATCCAACTGGCTCTCTGTGCCATCTGGCTTGGGACTTCTCCTCCCTTTGTTGACACAGATGCACACGCTGAGCATGGACACATCATCCTGCTGTGCAACAAGGGCTCAGTCACTGCCTTCTACTGTGTTCTGGGCTACCTGGGCTCCTTGGCCCTGGCCAGCTTCACTGTGGCTTTCCTAGCCAGGAATCTGCCTGACACATTCAATGAAGCCAAGTTCCTGACCTTCAGCATGCTGGTGTTCTGCAGTGTCTGGGTGACCTTCCTGCCTGTCTACCACAGCACCAAGGGGAAGGTCATGGTGGCTGTGGAGGTCTTCTCCATCTTGGCCTCCAGTGCAGGGCTCCTGTTCTGCATCTTTGTCCCCAAGTGCTACGTTATTCTCTTAAGACCTGAGCAGAATGCTTTGAAAGGATTAAGGGACAGAATAGTTCCCAAGGAATCAGATGTTCTGAAGAGTAGCTCTTAAGGCTCTCACTGTTTTCAGTTGTTAGAGAGTAAGATTTATAAAACTGATTTTGTATTGTGATGTTATAAAAAACACTTTCACAATGTAACTTTCTTATGAACAATTTATGCTTCTCTTAAAATGTTTTTGTTGTGAAACACCAATTCATAGAAAAGTAAGGGATAGTCAGAAAATTTTGCATCTTGTGATAGACTCTGAAGATATCTGCTGTGGCCCAGTGCTGGTTCATGCCAAAGCCAGGAGATCAATTCAGTTGTCCATTTGAGTGTCAGCATCTTAGGCCATCTTCTACTGCTTTTTTTGGATCACTAACAGGGAGCTGGATTCCAAGTGAAGCAGCCAGGATATGAACTGGCACCCACATGGGATGTCATTGTCACAAGTGGTGGTTATATCTACTACACCCTCACACTGGCCCCAATCCTCCTCTTCAAAAATAATGCTGTGTATAAATTTCTTAGCCTGGGTTTTATGTTCACAAACACAAACTGATCTCAGATAAAGGCTCTCCTTGAAACTTTTCATTTCTGTGTTTTCATTGTCACCTGGTGGGCATTGTAATATTCATATTTTAATAAAATGGGTTACACATTTGCTGTTTTCTAAGATTTATTCATTTATTTGAAAGAGTTTACACAGAGAGAGGAGAGGCAGAGGGAGAGAGGTCTTCCATCTGTTCATTCACTTCCCTATTGGCCACATTCAACAGAGCTGCACTGATCTGAAGCCAGGAGCCAGGGCTTCCTGGTGCAGGGTCCTAAAGACTTGGGCCATTTTCTGCTGCTTTCCCAGGCCATAGCAGAGAGCAGGATGAGAAATGGAGCACTGGGTCTCGAACTGGCCCCCATATGGAATGCCGGAGCTTCAGGCCAGGACACTAACCTGCTGTGCCACAGCGTCTTGCCCTTTTTGCTGTTTTTATTCATTCATTATTCATGTAATATTAAAGTCGGTTTTATAATACAGTTGGAATATTTCAGTGCAAATATTAGACATGTTAAATCATTTTAATGTGTATAATGCATTGTCCTGAAACTCCTTAATTTTATACCATTTCATATAGATTTGAAATGATGTGATAATCGCACACCAAGTTTTCATTATATATAGAAGTGATTACACAGACTTCTTTTCCATCTGCTCATTTCTGTTTATTATTGATTTGGCTTTAGACTTACTTTTGCCAATACCAGACAAAAGAAAGTGATTTTACATCTCAACCTGAAAATAATTCAAAAGAAAGTAACAATTTTAAAGTGATCTAATGACATGTAGATCTTTCACTCTATTGTGCAACTATTATCTCTGTCATGTTTTAAAATATTTTCATCACTAAAAATCAGGTTCCTTATGCATTAACGGTCACTCTCAGTTCCTTGTCTTGCCAGTTACACAACCACTAATCTGTTCATGTTTCTGTGGATTTAATGGTCCTGAGTGTTTCATATAAATGAAATATTGGACTCTGTGGATTTAGGTGACCTTTCATTTTGCATGGTGTTTTCAAGGGGCCTCCACATTATTGCAGGTGTCTATATTTTAATGACAAAATGATAATTCCTTGTAGTAACTCATTGTTACAAAAGACAGGATTTCTCTTTTTTACTGCTAAATAATTTTCTTAGAGTATATATACCATGGTTTCTTTATCCATTCATCAGTTGATGAATATCTGGGTTGATTCCATACTTAGCTACTTTGAATTGAGGTACAATGAACACGGGGGTACAGATGACCCTTTTTCATGCGATTTCATTTAGTTTGGGTTAATTCCTAGGAGACAGTTGGCTGGCTCATATGGCAGATCTATTTTCAGCTCTCAGAGATTTCCATACTGTCTTCCACAGTGCTGCATCAGTTTACATTCCCACCACCTGTGGATTAGGGTGCCTTTTCACACAAAACCTCTCCAGCACAGGTTGGTTGTTGATTTCTGTATGAAAGCCATTCTGATGTGTGAGGTGAAACCTGATTGTGGTTTTGATTTCATTTCCCTGATTGCTAGTGGTCCTGAGAATTTTTCAAGTGCCTTTGGCCAGCCATTTCAGTTTCTTCTTCTTGAAAAATGCATGTTGAAGTCATTTCCCATTTCTTAACTGGATGTTTAGTTTGTTGCTGTTTTGTTCCTATTGCTTTTACAGGGAACTGGATCAGATGTGGAGCAGCCAGGACTCATGCCATTGACATATGGGATGCCAGCACTGCTGTGGAAGCTTAATATACTACACCACAGCCCACCTCCAGTTTCCATTATTTTTTATTTTTTATCTTTATTTTATTTTTTGAGGTTTTTATTTAATGAATACAAATGTACATATGTACAGCTTTTAGTGATATAGTGTTTCTTCCCCCCTTTCCCACCCTCCCACCTGCACTCCCATTCCCTCTCCCATTCCATTTTCTTTTTTTTTTTGTACGTGCACACACACTTTTATTTAATAAATACAAATTTCCAAAGTACAGCTTATGGATTACAATGGCTTTTCGCCCCAAAAACTTCCCTCTTACCCACAACCCTCCCAACTTCTGCTCCCTCTCCCATACCATTCACATCAAGATTCATTTTCAATTATCTTTATATACAGAAGATCAATTTAGTATATATTAAGTAAAGAGTTCAACAGTTTGCACCCACACAGAACATAAAGTGTAAAATACTGTTTGATTACTAGTTATAGCATTAACTCACATTGAACAACACATTAGGACAGAGATCCTACATGGGGAGTAAGTGCACAGTGACTCCTGTTGTTGACTTAACAATTGACACTCTTGTTTATGGCGTAGGTAATCTCCCTAGGCTCTTGTCGTGAGTTGCCAAGGCTATGGAAGCATTTTGAGTTTGTCAACATCAATCTTATTTAGACAAGGTCATAGTCAAAGTGGAAGTTCTCTCCTCCCTTCAGAGAAAGGTGCCTCCTTCTTTGAGGGCCCATTCTTTCTACTGGGATCTCACTCCCAGAGATCTTTCATTTAGGTCCTATTAAGATTCTTTTTCAACTGACTTCATATATAGAAGACCTACTCTTTACTCTTTACTAAGAGAGATTTCTACTCTTTGCACCTAGACAGACACACAAGATATGAAGTACAGTTTGAAGACAAGTTTTACTTTTAATTCTCATAGTACAACTCACTAAGGACAGAAGCCCAGCATGGGGAGCAAGTACACAGTGACTCCTATTGTTAATTTAACAACTGACACTCTTAGCTATGAGGTCAGTGATCACCTGAGGCTCTTGACATGAGCTTCCAAGGTTATGGATGCCTTTTGAGTTCACAAACTCCATCAGTTTTTTATACAGGGGCGTATGTGAACAGGAAGTTCTATCCTCCCTTCAGCATAAAGTTCTTTTTATTTTTTATAGGAGAGATTTATTTGAAGAATATTAAAACATATAAAAACTACATAAAGTCTTAATTTCCACTTGGACAGTGGTCATTTGAAATAATGCATAATAAAAAATTTTTAAAATCCGGAGCACACGGAGAACTGCACAGAGCACCTGCCGACGCATAAAGTACATCCTTCTTTGATGGCTTTTTCTTTCCACTGGGATCTCACTCACAGAAATCCTTCATGCAGAACCATTTTTGCCACTATGTCTTGGCTTTCCATGCCTGAAATTCTCTCATTGTGTTTTCAGTCAGGTCTTAGGGGCTGATTCTGAGGTCAGAGTGCTGTTTAGGGTGTTTGTCATTCTATGAGTCTGCTGTGTGGACTGCTTCCGAGGTTGGAACTTTCTCTTCTTTGTAATTCTGTCTATTGTTATTACCAGGCACCTGGTCTTATGTATGTGATCCCTTTTTCTGATGGTCCTATGTATATGATCAAGTCCATACTTACTATGATCACTTTTACACATAAGATGGGAACAGTGCCACCCAGCTAAATGGGATTTGGAGTCCATGGGACATTTTTAGCTTCACCCTTAGGGGTAGGTCTGTGTGAATGTGTGCTGATCTGTACAGCTCCTCCCTCTTCCATTCCCATTCTGATTTTTAACTGGAATCTATTTTCAATTGACAATACATTTATGATTAATTCTAGGCTAAGTAAGGAGTTTAGCTAATAGTATTAAGTAGAGAAGAAAAAAAGAATGAAGAAATAGATAAAGTGAAATAATGAAGTATTCCTCAACAGTCAAGCCAAGGGCTGTTCAAGTTATTGCTTCTCATAGTGTCTATTTTACCTCTACAGGTTTCCTTTTAGGTGCTCTGTTTGTTGTCACAGATCAGGGAGAAAATATTATATTTGTCCCTTTGGGACTGGCTTATTTCACTAAGTATATTTTCCAGATTCATCCATTTAGCTGTAAATGACCGAATTTCATTTTTTAAACTGCTGTGTAGTATTCCACAGAGTACATATCCCATAGCTTCTTTATCTAGTCTTCAGTTAATGGGCATTTAGGTTGATTCCATGTCTTGGCTATTGTGAATTGAGCTACAATAAACATACAGGTGCAGATGTCTCTTTTATTTGCTGACTTCATTTCCTTTGGGTAAATTCCAAGGAGTGGGATGGATGGATCGTATGGTAGGGCTATATTCATATGAGGTATTTCAAAACTGTTTCCCATAGTGGCTTTACCAGTTTGCATTCCCAGCAGCAGTGTATTAGGGTTCCTTGTTCCCCACATCCTCGCCAGCATTTGTTGTTTGTAAATTTCAGTATGAGAGCCATTCTAACTAGAGTGAGGTGAAACCTCATTGTGGTTTTGATTTGCATTTCCCTGATGGCTAGTGATCCTGAGCAGTTTTGCATGTGTCTGTAGGCCACTTGGATTTTGTTTTTTGAGAAATGTCTACACCCTTTGCCCACTTCTCCACTGGGTTGTTTGCTTGGCTATTGTTGAGTTTTTTGATCGCTTTATATATTCTGGTTATTAATCCTTTATCAGTCGCATGGTTTACAAATAATTTCTCTCATTCTGTTTGTTGCTTCCTTACTTTCCTATTTTCTGTAAAGAAGCTTTTTCATTTGATGTAATCCCACTTGTTAATCTTGGTTTTTATTGCCTGTGCCTCTGGGGTCTTTTCCAGGAACACTGTGCCTAGGCTGATGTCTTGCAGGGTTGCCCCAATGCTCTCTAGCATTTTGATGGTATTGGGTCATAGATTTAGGTCTTTAATCCATTTTGAATGGATTTTTGTGTAGGATGTAAGGTAGGGGCCTTGCTTCATATTTCTGCATGTGGAAATCCCTGTCGTTGCTCTAGGGAGTGGTTTTAGCTAGTTGGATGAATATAAGTTGGTTGTAGATTGTTGGATTGATTTCTGCATTTCTATTCTGTTCCATTGGTCTATCCATCTGTTTTTGTACCAATACCACGCTGTTTTGATTATAAGTGCTTTGTAGTATGTCTTTAAATCTGGTATTTTGATGCCTCTGGCTGTATATTTGTTGTATAAGATTGCTTTAGCTATCCTAGGCCTCTTAGGTTTCCAAATGAATTTCAGCATCATCTGTTCTACATCTGAGAAGAATGTCTTTGGTATTTTCATTGGTATTGCATTGAATCTGTAATTATTTTCAGAAGAATGGACATTTTGATGATGATGATTCTTCCAATCTATGAACATGGAAGCTTTTTCCATTTTTTAATGTCATCTTTTATTTCTTTTTTTTAGAGTTTTGTAATTCTTATCATATAGATCTTTTACTTCCTTGGTTAATTTTTTTTCCAACGTATTTACATTTTTTGTAGCTATTATGAATGGGATTTATCTTAGAAGTTTTTTCTCAGCCATGGTATTGTCTGTGTATACAAGGGCTGTAGTTTTTTGTGTATTGATTTTATATCCTGATATTTTACCAAACTCTTTTATGAGTTCCAGTAGTCTCCATGTAGATGGAGTCTTTCAGTTCCCATACATAAATAATCCTCCAATGCCTTGGAGTTCAGGTCAGGGTGCTGTCTTCCAATGTTGTATTTTTCTTCTGTCCCTAGCTTTTACGACAGTAACATCTGCTCCCATATCAATTAAACCCACAAAGGTTTAATCTAAATATAGGGTCAATTTCAGCCTCAGATTGAAGATGGGCATTGACCAGTTAATGGTGGTGGGACTCCCTCTTACTTGCTGGGCTGAGGGCTGCCCCACTGGGAGTTTAAAGGATGGTCTTGTAATCTTTTGCCCAATGAAAGCCTTTTTTCCATTGGGGCACAGCGTTTGGGGCCTGCCCCGTCTTTCAGCGTTTGGGCAGTTTTGCTGTAGGTGTCCTATTTCCTGGCATCCCCAACAAACAGGAGGGTCATTAGACTTATTTGTGTTAGTTGGTTAATGGCTGCAATTAGGGCCTGTATGGGTGTATCGGCAGGGTTTACCTCCTTTGTGGCTACTATCTATTTAGAAATGTCTTCATTATGGACTGGGGCGATTGCTGCTTTTGCCTCTTTGGTAACACCTTCCCAAGCTAATTGCTTGATGAAATTGTCTTGATCGGGGCCAGGCAGTAGTCTTTTCTCTACTGCCTCCAAGACTCTGGCAAGGAAATCGGGGAACCATTAGCCTGGGCCTTGAACTAGATTTCCAAAGAGCTGACTATAATCAGGAGGATTTATATTTTTAAGGCTTTAATTGCCAAATCTCTGACCTGATCAAAATAGGCAACTACTCCAATGCAGACCTGTTCTTGAGGATATATGTAGGTGCCATGGCTTGTAAGCATATCAAAGGTTACTGCTATTCCATAGGCAGCATTATTCCTTGCCAGTTTCAGCCTCTTCCTGATAGAAGGCTTTCCACTGTAAAAACTGTGGTCTCGACAAACATGCTTTGAGCAGTGCAACCCAGTCAAAATGAGTTTGAAGGTTTGCTGCCCATTGTGTGAGCACTTGTTCAAAGTAGGGAGAGTCAGGACCTGACTCTTGAGAAGCCTTTTTTAGCATAGTAAGGTCATTTATGGGTGTTGGAATCCAGGGCCTGAATTCTGCATCCTCTCCTACAATAACAGCAAATGTGTAGGTGGGATGGGGTCTAGTGGCTGCCCTAAAAGTTTTGGGTGTCCAAGCATTGCCACAAATGTGGGGATCCTCACTGGGTGTGGATGGGATGACCTCACATGAGTTATTGTCTAGAGGTCCTCCAAGTTCATCCCACAGGTATGTGGGGGGTGGCTGACTAGGCATTGCTACCTTGTTTGCTACCTTGTTTGCTACCTTGTTTGCTACGTTGTCATTTTCACTGTCGGAGCTCTCTCTCCCTAAGTCATCAACTGTGGTCTGTGAGACAGGGACCTGGAGTGTCAGGATCTTATCACTCAAAGATTCACTATGTTTGATAATTTGCATGGAATTCTCAGAGGGGGTTGTCTTTCCCATGTCTGAGTGCTTCAGAGCGGTACAGCACCCCAACTCTAGCCAAAGGAAAGACGCACACAGCACTGCTGCCATAACAAAGCAAATTCCTAGCACCTCAGCTGTTGATGGCATTTTGCAGGGGGTTTCCCTACGTTAGACAAACAGATATTGGTGTATCAGATCACAAATATGTCCTTTGCTTAGTTGGGGACTTTTTTGTTTGTTAGGTCAAGGCCATATGCCCACACAGTGTCTCTGGAGCATCACCTCTCTCAAGTGAGGGAAGATGACTTGGTTCCAAATTCTGGGATGATCAGTCCCTTATGAGAATTCTCCTGGGCTTCTGTGCTCAAAATTCTTTTTTTAAACTTTTATTTAGTAAATATAAATTTCCAAAGTACAGTTTATGGATTACAATGGCTCCCCCCCATAGCTTCCCTCCCAGTCACACCCCACCCAACTCCCGCTCCTGTTGTTGACTTAACAATTTGACACTCTTGTTTATGGCGTCAGTAATCTCCCTAGGCTCTAGTCATGAGTTGCCAAGGCTATGGAAGCCTTTTGAGTTTGCCGACTTCAATCTTATTCTGACAGGGTCATAGTCAAAGTGGAAGTTCTCTCCTCCCTTCAGAGAAACGTACCTCCTTTTTTGATGGCCCCGTTCTTTCCACTGGGATCTCACTCACAGAGATCTTTCATTTAGTTGGTTTTTTTTTTTGCCAGAGTGTCTTGGCTTTCCATGCCTAAAATACTCTCATGGGCTCTTCAGCCAGATCCAAATGCCTTAAAGGCTGATTCTGAGGAATCTGCCCTTCTACCGGTCTGCTGTGTATCCCACTTCCCATGTTGGATCGTTCTCTCCCTTTTTGATTCTATCCGTTAGTATTAGCAGACACTAGTCTTCTTTGTGTGATCCCTTTGACTCTTAGACCTATCAGTGTGATCAATTGTGAACTGAAATTGATCACTTGGACTAGTGAGGTGGCATTGGTACATGCCACCTTGATGGGATTGTATTGGAATCCCCTGGCACGTTTCTAACTCCACCATTTGAGGCAAGTCCGACTGAGCATGTCCCAAATTGTACATCTCCTCCCTCTTATTCCCACTCTTATATTTAACAGGGATCACTCAAAATTCTTGTGGCTCTGTCACCAGCCTATATCACCTTTCCTAATTAACTATCTATTTTCCACCTTGAGACTGAGAACATCTTGTTCCTGTACTGCCATCTTGGCTCCTCTCCATTATTCATAAAAGATAAGTGGAAAAGCATCAGAACAGGTTAATTCCAACCACCTTTTGAGAGCCTTTTCCCCAATTCAGGCATCTGAGATTACAAATGTCCTTATCATCTCCAACACAGTAAATAGTTCCTCATAGAATTACATCTTTCTCCCCAAACTCTCCAACTGTGTCTTCAGTTCCTATAGCCTGAGAAGCACTTGGGTGGGAGATATCACAACTTTATGGTGTTATTTCAAAACATAGGAACACTTGCTGAATCATACTCAATTGTGTATGAGTAGCCATTATCAGATGCTTCTTCTAATACCCAAGCCAGTTGGTATCTGAGTCCTTTGCATTTTAAAGTAATTGTGTACATAGGTGTGTATGTAAATATATATCATTACTTTGATTGTGTTTAGGAGATACAGAATAATCATTTCTTCCATGTGTTCAGTAGATGATAATCAAATCACATGTTTTTAGGTTCTTAAGTTATTTTATAGCTTTGATTACCACTTAATAGTTCTGTGATATTTTAGTGTATGTATGCAACATGTCCAGAGTACCTCAAATTATTCATAGAAAATGGAAGGATCTTAAAAATTGAAGTGTTTTAATTCAGATGCTTAATAAAGGCAAGGCACCAGTGGTGTTTGGATGAAAAAATATGTTTATATTAAAATTAGTAGACTTTCTGTTTAAACTTACTTAAGCAGTTTAAACTTACAAAGTATTTGAGCAGAATACTAGAATTTTCTTATGTGTCCCCAACTCCTTTAGCTATCCTCTATTGATAACATCTCATGACAGTAGGATAGTAGGATAAAATGAGGAATTGATGAGCCACTGCTGATGCATCACTTAGCCTAAAGTTTCTGGTTTACTTTAGGGTTGCTTTTTTGTTGCACAATCCACATGTTTTGGCAGTGGAATAATGATACGTATTCTCCATGATGGTAGTCTAGAGAGTAGTCCTGAAAACCACTTGCACTCCAGAGGCATAGATATCTGTAGGGTGTGATCCTGCCCTTGGTGGTAGTTGTGGTGAGAATAGAGATGATTTCCAGCTGATTTCTCTGCTTTAGGGTGAAAATGGAGACTTTTGTACTTAGCTCCTGTGTCCTCATAAGGGCTTAAATGAGAAATACCTATGGTTATAGGTGTAAATCTTCATGGGATTAGTGCGGGTGTTATAACATTGGGGAAAGGTGTCATGCATGGATACATGGCCATCAAGGTACATTGAAGTTGATGTACTGATTAGGAATCTCTGAATTGAGAGTGATGAGTGGGGCCACAGTACTAGGGAAACCTGTACTTGTGGGTTTTTGTGTGCACAGGATTGCTATGAGATCTGTGTGGGAAACAAGGAAATGTCCTGTGGCTGCCCTGGATACTGGGTATGTGAGGCTACCCCTTCCTCTTTTGTCCTTTGGGGAGTCTGATGCTGGAATGCTCTTGGCTACACCTGACTGAGATTGGCCCTTCCAGGTTCTCACCTGACAGCTCCTACTGCACCCTGTGAGGCAGTCTATTTGTGTCATATTAAACAGCAAAGTTTTTGGATCAAATTTAACAGCAGTTCATCTCTAGGATCTTGCTAACCATAGACTTTGATATCATCAAAGCACCTGGGGGTAGAAAAGATGGGCCAAAAATAGGTTTTTCATCTTGTATTTTTCACCTGGACACAAGACCTCAGCTGCAGAGCCCCAGGGAAGAAAGGATCCCATACTCTAGGGAAAGGGAGGGGGCTTGGCAGAAAGGAGTTAGATTGAAGAGCATTGGAACGGCCTCTCCAGTCCAATAGAAACACACACAGATGTGCACACATGAATGCAGAAAAATACAATATGTGTGTGTACCTGCCTAGCACTGAAGGTTCCTCCACAATGGAGTTCTAGGATTTTTTTTTTACAGGCAGAGTGGATAGTGAGAGAGAGAGAGAGAGACAGAGAGAAAGGTCTTCCTTTTTGCCGTTGGTTTACCCTCCAATGGCCGCTGTGTCCGGCGCATTGCACTGATCCAAAGCCAGGAACCAGGTGCTTCTACTGGTCTCCCATGCGGGTGCAGGGCCCAAGCACTTGGGCCATCCTCCACTGCACTCCCGGGCCATAGCAGAGAGCTGGCCTGGAAGAAGGGCAAATGGCATAGAATCCGGTGCCCCAACCGGGACTAGAACCCGGTGTGCCGGTGCCGCAAGGTGGAGGATTAGCCTGTTAAGCCACGGCGTTGGCCTGGAGTTCTAGGATTTTGTACAGGTTTCCTAAATACTTCCTTTGCTTTTGCTGATTCCCCTGCTGAAGGTTCCCTTCCTTGTGTGTTGGCTGGTTGATAGTTTGTGCTTCCTTGAAATGCAAAACTGCCTTGAGAATGATGGAGATATGGTGATTGCTGATTCCCTCCCATGTATAGATACATCACTAACAGAAGCATCAATAATCCCATGTTATATGCCAAGTGTAAGGGGCCTTTGCTTTATTCTTATTTCTGATGGTTGTCCTGATAGTTACATCTTGAGGATTCTGCAAATGGTTAGATAAATGCTTAGATAAATGGTTAGATAAAATCCTGTGTCCCTGGCCTGTCCATCCCTTACCTCACATAGAAATTGTTGATAATTTATTTGTGGTCCCTTGATCACATTTCTTTTTTCCCTATCTCTTATTGGTGAAGTGAGAGACTGTGTCTCCTCATAGAAAAAAAGAGAGGGTATTGCCTCTCTTCTCCACGTTGATCAGCTCAGCAATCCTTTATGCCTCAGCAAAACACTGTCTCCCGTTGGTTGCCATGAAATGAACATCCTTGTGTTTACTTGAGCTCTTCTTCTTGCTCTGATCAACTTTTCTGTAAGACACTTGTTTTGGGGTCCACAGAAATGCATTTTTTTAAAAAAATCCCAAGGAAAATAAAAGATAGAACAAGACAGAAAATGTTTCATTATGTACAATTAACATTTTTGTGTTTAGACAACTACATAAATATAGATATTTCAAAATATAGGTTATTCTGCCTCCTCCCTTATGTTTTCCTTCCATAGTAAAATATGAAAAATATTTTTACTTTATGATTATTCAGGCCTAAATATATATGTTATGTCTAGCATAATTTTATTTGAAACCAATTTTAGAATGTTCCTCACTTTCTAACTGGCTTCTACCTTCATAATGCAGTTATTGGGAAGACAGTACATAGATCTTTGATAGAAGATAGATGTTAGGGCATCAATCTTTGCATTATGATTTAAGCCAATGGATTCCGAGAATCCATGATAATGGACCATATGATTTGTGCAACCAAGCAATTCATGTGATACAGTATTGTAGGCCTATGTCTGCAGAGCACTCCACTTTTACGATGATGGATAGTAGCCAGTTATAACAATATTATTCCATTCACATTGATGATCTTAACAGGTGGCCTGAGTTGGTATGTGCAAACAGTGTCTCACTGATACTTTGATTTATTAGTAATTGTGCTGGCCTGCTGCACCAGTCGAAGAGAACCTGAAGGAGGGAGTGGGAATGAAAAATGGACAAAGGTACAGAGAATGGAGCCAAAACAAGGCTGATCAATGCTCATTTATTCCAGTGTCTCAGTGATATTTATACATAACCAGCTGCAGCTCAAAGAAGCACAAAAGATAACAACATACACACGCAGCTTATCAGGCCTCCAGTAACACAGATAATATTTACATAGTGTTCTTTTTTTTTTGACAGGCAGAGTGGATAGTGAGAGAGAGAGACAGAGAGAAAGATCTTCCTTTTTGCTGTTGGTTCACCCTCCAATGGCTGCTGCAGCTGGTGCATCGTGCTGATCAGAAGCCAGGAGCCAGGTGTTTCTGCTGGTCTCCCATGCGGGTGCAGGGCCCAAGAACTTGGGCCATCCTCCACTGCCTTCCTGGGCCACAGCAGAGAGCGGGCCTGGAAGAGGGGCAACTGGGATAGAATCCGGTGCCCCAACAGGGACTAGAACCCAGTGTGCCGGTGCTGCAAGGCAGAGGATTATCCTGTTAAGCCATGGCGCCGACCCACAGTGTTCTTGATCATCATCCTCCTTCAGGATGGGAGTATGTGACTTTCTTATCTCAGGAATTCCACAAGCCAAGATTGGCCTTGACTTGTTCAAAGGTTGCCTACATCTCCCCCTTTTTATTTTATTGAGAATGGTCTCTCTTTTAGGTTGCCCTCAGTCATCTCTGTCCTTACCCATCATTGGTAAATGTGGCAGCTTGGCATAGAGCCCTGTCTTAGGTTGGTACAGGATGCTGAGTGTCTTACCCATCTCTGAGGATCATTCCAGCTAGGCATTAGGTAAGAGTCAAGGATGGATAAGATATTTGGCCAAATATCAATTATTTTTATTACAAAGGAGGTTTAGTGTGAAGTTTTAAATGATGAATCTCAGTCCATAAAGACTGCAGTGAAGTTAACATTAAGTTGTAAAACACACAGAAAACTTCCCATACAAAGTAGGAAAAGCAGTAGCAGCCCAGCCAACATTAATAACCAATGGATCCACTGAAACCCCCCAAATTATAGGGGGTTGGTAATGAACATGTGTTGCATTTCACTCTTAAGCTTCTCAATAACAGACTCTATATATGGCACATTGCTAGTAATGTTAAAACAACATCCCCCAGTCACAGATTGACAGCTTATATGATCTTTCAACAGCTAGTAATCAATAGCTGCATGGTTTAAAAGTACTCCTGAGCGATCTTGATCCAATTATTCAGCGATATTGGACAACACAGTAGCAGCAAGGTTGATTGTTTTGGTCACCAAACATGCAAGCCTTCGTAGCCCATGATTATTTCCATAGCCAATCCAGGAGCTCCTACTACCTATATAGCCATGGTAAAGGCAGTGTCTTCTCCGATTAGGATGACATTGTCATCACAGTTCTCAGGTAATGAACGTTGCCATCGTGTCTTTGGAAATACAGATGTCAGCATCGGGGCCACACGGCCCAATGAGCAGTTGTAGAAATCATCAGGGGCTAACGTTGTAAAACATATTAACTGCATAAAAAAAACCATCCATTAGGATCCCATGTCCCATACCAGTACTGGATCAGGTCCATTCCATTGATTGGTGATAGGATCCCTCCATTTCACCATTGCTCTTTTCATAGCTGTTTGTGGATGCCAGTGTCGATCAGCTGCAGAACGACCATCTTTATCCAATGTGAGATAATTTAAAATGAATAAAGGCATGTGAGAGCCATTTGTTAGGAGAATGGACAGAAGCCCCAAACTCCCCCTTTTTATTTTATTTAAATATTGCTATAAGTATTATGTGTGCATTCAACAATGCCTTGACCCTGAGGATTATAAGGAATACCAGTAACATGAGATACCAAAAAAATGCGCAAAAAGTTTTAAAAGAAGTAGAAGTATAAGCAGGTCCATTATCTGTCTTGATTTGTTTTGGGGTTCCTAAGGAAGCAAAAGCTTGCAAGCAATGGGCAATAACATGTTTTGTAGCTTCACCTGTATGTAAGGAAGCAAAAATA
Organism: Lepus europaeus; assembly: GCF_033115175.1. Taxonomy (NCBI): domain Eukaryota; kingdom Metazoa; phylum Chordata; class Mammalia; order Lagomorpha; family Leporidae; genus Lepus; species Lepus europaeus. The sequence goes on from NW_026909003.1 coordinate 29,504, forward strand.
AATCCAGAACAAGTATCAATAGACACATGTATATACTTCTGTTTACCAAATTCCATGAAGTGGGTGATATCCATTTGCCATAGTTGATTGGGGAAAAACAGCAAGGGTTAATTCCATAATAAGGTACTGGTAACAGGATGGAGCAAGTTGAACAGGATTTTACAATTTGTTGAGCTTGTTCTCGAGCAATTTTGTGTTTTAAATGTAACGCATGAGCATTTAAATGATGTAAAGCGTGATCTTTTGTTGCTGTTTCAATAGAATATATGCTCAGAGCAGAATCTGCCAAATGATTGCCCTCTACCAAAGGTCTAGGAAGATCGGAATGTGCTCAGATATGACCTATAAAGAAAGGGCAAGTACACCATCGAATGACAGTGCAAATGTGAGAAAGCAAAGGGGAAGCAGCAGAGGATTCAGGAAAAAAAACACATATTTGCTATCTGTGTCTATGTTAACTGCCACATCCAAAGTAGACTGCAATGCAGATGCAACAGCAGCTAATTCAACCAGCTGTGGAGATGAAAAAGGGGTGTTAATAACTGTACGGTGACCTTCACGAATTACAGAAGCTTGACAGTGTTGGAACCATTGGTAAATCTCAAGGCAGCATTTTCAAGGGTTGAAATCGTGTATTTCGTGGGAATACACAGGGATGTTGTAAAAACTGCAATACTTTATCTGCCAGATAATTATCATGAATTTTTCCTGAAAATGAGGCTAATGCAAGAGGCCAATCTTCAATGAAAGACAGAAGCCAAATTAGCTGTTTGTTAGTATAAGGTTGACATATACATGTCGGATCTATCCCAAATATCTTTCTCCATTCTAACTTCCCTTTAGCTATAATCTCGGCTATAGAGATATAATATGGCACAACATTTTTCTTAGGGGTAGCATGCAAGTAAATCCAAAGCAAAGGAGCTTCTTGCCATAGCAAGGCAGTAGGTAATTAATGTAACTAAAATAATAAGTGTTAAAGGTTGATTATAATTAACATAAGAAACAAAGCTCTGAGATAAAGCCTGTGGTACATTTTGTAAAGCTAGCCATGCCACGGGGATAAGCGCTCGCTGGGAAGTAGGGGAACTAAATCCTTTCAGGATATCAAATAAAGGTTTAAGGTCTCCTGTTGTGAGGCAGAGATGTGGACGAAGCCAATTAATATCCCCTAGAAGTTTTTGAAAATCATTTAAAGTCCGGAAAGAATCCAATCATAACGTGACTTTCTGTGGAAGTATTTTTTCATGGGTACAATTGGAAGTCTAGGTATTGATAAGGATATTGAATTTGCATTTTTTCAAGGGCTATAATAAGACCAAAGGCAGATAACTGTTCTCTCATTTCTGTCAAACATTGTATAACCAGAGGTTCCTCAGGGCCAGCTATCAAAATATCATCCATATAGTGTATAATATATAAATTGCTATATATTACCCGAATTTTCTGAAGAGTGGCATCAATGAATTGTTGGCACAAAGTAGGACTATTGTCCATTCCCTGATGTAAAACCCTCCATGGATATCTTTTCATAGGTTCTTTAAAATTTACTGATGGCACACTAAAGGGAAACCAGGGACAATCTTATGGATGTAAAGGTATTGTATAAAAACAATCTTTTATATCTATTACCGTAATATAGGAATTTCTTGGGATAGCAGTAAGCAGTGGTAGACCCAGTTGCAAGGCCCCCATAAGTTCCATAGTAGCATTAACGGTCCTAAGGTCCTGAAGCAACCACATCTCCCAGATTTCTTTTTTTTATCTTTTATTTAATGAATATAAATTTCCAAAGTACAGCTTATGGATTACAATGGCTTCCCCCCATAACTTCCCGCCCACCCGCAACCCTCCCCTTTCCCACTCGCTCTCCCCTTCCATTCACATCAAGATTCATTTTCAGTTCTCTTTATATACAGAAAATCAGTTTAGTATATATAAAGATTTCAACAGTTTGCCCTCACATAGCAACACAAAGTGAAAAATACTGTTGGAGTACTAGTTATAGCATTAAATAACAGTGTACAGTACATTAATGACAGAGATCCTGCACGATATATATATATATATATATATATATATATATATATATATACACACATATATATATATATATATATATTTTAATTCTTGAACTACAGAAATCTTAATGGACAAGATAGAAAATCTCTCTCGTGAAAATGAAATATTAAGGAGGAATCAAAATGAAATGAAACAACTAGTAGAACAAGAAACTGTGATAGTGATGAGAAACCATAATGAAATGAAGAATTCAATAGATCAAAATGACAAACACATTAGAGAGCCTTAAAAATAGAATGGGTGAAGCAGAAGAGAGAATATCAGACTTAGAAGACAGAGAACAGGAAAGGAAACAAGCAAAACAAAGAAAAGAAGAGGAAATTAGAAATCTAAAAAATACTGTCAGGAATCTACAGGATACTCTTAAAAAACCGAACATTCGGGTCCTAGGATTTCCTGAAGGCATGGAGAGGCAGAAAGTATTAGAAGGCCTTTTTAGTGAGATCCTAGCAGAAAATTTCCCAGGTTTGGAGAAGGACAGAGACATCCTAGTACAGGAAGCTCATAGAACCCCTAATAAACCTGACCAAAAGAGATCCTCACCACAACACGTCGTAATCAGACTCACCACAGTGAAACATAAAGAAAAGATCTTAAAATGCGCAAGAGAGAAACATCAGACCACTCTCAGAGGATCCCCAATTAGATCACAGCTGACTTCTCATCAGAAACCCTACAAGCGAGGAGGGAATGGTGAGATATAGACCAAGGTACTAAGAGAGAAAAACTGCCAGCCCAGAATAGTATATCCTGGAAAGCTCTCGTTTGTGAATGAAGGTGAAACAAAGACCTTTCACAGCAAACAGAAATTGAAAGAATTCGTCGCCATCGTCCAGCCCTGCAAAAGATACTTAAAGATGTGTTACATACAGAAACACAGAAACATGGTCACCAATATGAAAGAAGGTAAAGGAAGGAAACCTCAGAGCAAAACATCACAGGACCCAAAAATGGTAGGGCAAAGTTACTACTTATCGATAGTCACATTAAATGTTAAAGGCCTGAACAGTCCTGTAAAAAGACACCGAATGGCTGATTGGGTTAAGGAACAAAAGCCATCTATTTGCTGCTTACCAGAAACACATCTTTCTATCAAAGAGGCACACAGACTGAAAGTGAAAGGCTGGAAAAATATATACCACGCCAACAGAAATGAAAAAAGAGCGGGCGTAGCCATCTTAATATTGGACAACATAAACTTTACCCCAAAAACTGTCAGGAGAGACAAAGAGGGACACAATTTAATGATTAAGGGATCCATTCAACAGGAAGATATAACGATTATCAATGTATATGCACCTAATTACAGGGCACCAGCTTATTTAAAAGACTTGTTAAGGGACTTAATGGGAGACTTAGACACCAGTACAATAGTACTGGGGGACTTCAATACTCCACAATCAGAGATAGACAGATCAACAGGACAGAAGATCAATAAGGAGACAGTAGATTTAAATGACACTATAGCCCAAATGGATCTAACAGATATCTACAAAACATTTCACCATATATCTAAGGGCTTTACATTCTTCTCAGCAGTACATGGAACCTTCTCTAGGATTGACCACATACTAGGCCATAAAGCAAGTCTCAGCGAATTAAAAAGAATTAGAATCATACCATGCAGCTTCTCAGACCACAAAGGAATGAAATTGGAAATTAGCAACTCGGGAATCCCTAGAGCACGTAGAAACACATGGAGATTGAACAACATGCTCCTGAATGAACAATGGGTCATAGAAGAAATTAAAAGAGAAATCAAAAATTTTCTGGAAGTAAATGAGGATAAAAGCACAACATACCAAAACAACCCACTTAAGAGATGGGCCAAGGACCTCAATAGACATTATTCAAAATAAGAAATCCAAATGGCCAACAGACACATAAAAAATGTTCAAGATCACTAGCAATCAGAGAAATGCAAATCAAAACCACAATGAGGTTTCACCTCACCCCGGTGAGAATGGCTCACATTCAGAAATCTACCAACAATAGATGCTGGAGAGGATGTGGGGAAAAAGGGACACTAACCCACTGTTGGTGGGAATGCAAACTGGTTAAGCCACTATGGAAGTCAATCTGCAGATTCCTCAGAAACCTGAACATAACCCTACCATACAACCCAGCCATCCCACTCCTTGGAATTTACCCAAAGGAAATTAAATCGGCAAACCAAAAAGCCATCTGCACATTAATGTTTATTGCAGCTCAATTCACAATAGCTAAGACCTGGAACCAACCCAAATGCCCATCAGCAGTAGACTGGATAAAGAAACTATGGGACATGTACTCTATAGAATACTATACAGCAGTCAAAAACAATGAAACCCAGTCATTTGCAACAAGATGGAGGAATCTGGAAAACATCATGCTGAGTGAATTAAGCCAGTCCCAAAGAGACAAATATCATTTGTTTTCCCTGATCAGTGACAACTGAGCACCAAAGGGGAAACCTGTGGAAGTGAAATGCACACTATGAGAAACAGGGACTTGATCAGCTCTTGTGCTGACTGTTGATGTACAATGTAATACTTTATCCATTTTAGTATTTTTTTGTTCTAGTACTAATGCTTGAACTCTGTAATTAACACACAATTATTCTTAGGTGTTTAAATCTTAACTGAAAAGTGATCCTTGTTAAATATAAGAATGATAAAAAGAGAGGGAGGAGATGTACAATTGGTGACATGCAAAATTGGACTTGCCCCGAATGATGGAGTTAGAATTGTGCCAGGGGATTCCAATACAATCCCTTCAAGGTGTCAAGTACCAATGCCATCTCACTAGTCCAGGTGATCAATTTCAGTTCACAATTGATCACATTGATATATTTAAGAGTCAAAGGGATCACACAAATAAGACTAATGTCTGCTAATACTAACTGATAAAACCAAAAAGGGAGAGAAGGATCCAACATGGGAAGGGGGAGACACAGCAGACTCATAGAATGGCAGATGTCCTAAATAGCACTCTGGCCTCAGAATCAGCCCTTTAGGCATTTGGATCTGGCTGAAGACCCTATGAGAGTATTTTAGGCATGGAAAGCCAAGACACTCTGGAAAAAAAAAGAAGAAGAAGAAGATGATGATCTAAATGAAGGATCTCAGCGAGTGTGCTCCCAGTGGAAAGAACGGGGCCATCAAGGTAGGAGGTACATTTCTCTGAAGGGAGGAGAGAACTCCCACTTTGACTATGACCCTGTCGGAATAAGATAGAAATCAGTGAACCCTAAAGGCTTCCATAGCCTTGGCAACCCATGACTAGAGCCTAGGGAGATTACTGATGCCATAAACAAGAGTGTTAAATTGTTAAATCAACATCAAGAGTCACTGTGTACTTACGTCCCATGTGGGATCTGTCCTTAATGGGTTGTCCAATGTGAAGTAGTGATATAGCTAGTACCGAAATAGTATTTTTACACTTTGTGTTTCTGTGTGGGTGCAAACTGATGAAATCTTTACTTAGTATATACTGAATCAATCTTCTGTATATAAAGAGAATTGAAAATGAATCTTGATGTGAATGGAAGGGGAGCGGGAGCTGGAAAGGGGAGGGTTGTGGGTGGGAGGGAAGTTATGTGGGGGGTTAAGCCATTGCAATCCATAAGCTGTACTTTGGAAATTTATATTCATTAAATAAAAGATAAAAAAAAAACAAGGCATCTCATTTTTAGCAGTGTGAGTTTAGAAAACTTCTGAGTGGGATAATAGAGTTCTCTTATTGCCCTCTTGTCCCATCCTTATTAGATTTACTCAATTAGCAATACATCACACTGGTATGCAAGCACAAATGCTTAGTCAGTGTTGATCATCATTATTACCTACAGGACATACTATCCATTGTGTTCACTCCCATGTTGTGTAGTATGGGGGCTTTGCAAAAGATTAAAGGTACATAGAGTCCTTTCCAACATAACATTTCTGAAAGTCGCTTGCATTCAAGCAGTACAGATGTCTGCAGACATCATCCTGCCTTTGGTGTTTGTGGTGGCGGGAATAAAGAGGTGACTTCTGGCTGCTGTTGTCTGCCTTATAGCAAAAAGCAAAAAGTACTCAAATAGTTCCTAGTTCTCATGAGAGCATCAACTAAGGTTGAAGGTGCAAAAACAGATCAACATGAGATTATCGTGGTTAACAGTAGAGGAAGGTTTTCTTGTTTTACAACTGAAGATGTGGTGATTTGACATACACAATTGGAAATTCTGAATTCAGGGTGATTACTGGTTCCACAGTGATTGAAAACCACAATCCTAATGAGCATCTCTCTAAAGAGGATTGGTTAGGGGTCTGGGTGGCATCAAGATGATATGTACCTGCACAAAAATGCAGTGTGGGAGGCTGCCTTGTTGCTCTTTATCTTTAAAGTGTGTGACGCAGGAGTTTTCTGGTCTGAAACCTTTCTGAGAACCTCGCCTGAATCTGTCCTTCATGCCATCTGATGTACTCCAGGTACATAATTGCAAAAGTTCATGGAGAGGTTTATTGACAAAGCCCATGGACCAAATGTAACTAACAGGAGTTTCTCCCTTGAGTCTTTGTATCCATGGACTTGGAGGAAACTCTGGTACCTGGGGTGAAGAGATGAATCACAAACATGTTTTCTTTCCTGTATTTTTCACTAGAGCAGAAGACCTGAGCTGCAAAGATTTCCCCATGGATGAATGGACAGCTGGTGGAAAAAGTCAGATGGAGCAGTATTAAAGTGGCTTGACTCAAGGAAACACACACACACACACACACTATATGTGCATGACCCTGCACGTTCCACTGTGGTTGTGTCCTAGGGTTTTTCACAGACTTTGAAGATGTCTCCTTTGATTTTTCTGTTGCTCTTTCTGCAGCTGTATCTCCTTGTGATTTGTCAGGATGGTCCCAAGTGCTATTCCCAGATGGAACAGAGTTATTACAAGGATGGAGATATTGAGATTGCTGCCTTTTTCCCCATTTACATATACCTCGTTAACAGAATCATGAATATTTTCCAAAGAGATCTCACATTCAAAGGGTAAGTTCTCTTTGCCATAATCATTTTCTCTTGATTTACATAATAGCTACTTGTTATTGGGTCTGCAGATGGATAGATGTATGTGGTTTCCTACTCTTTCCATTCTCTGTCTCTTCTAAAAAGTGCTGATAATTAATTTGGGGCATGAGGTGATATTTTCTTTCCTGTGTTCGTGCACGGTTCAGGGAAAGGTTTTCTAATCATAGGAGGAAGGAGAGTCTGGTTGGGATCTTCCTGTCCTTCCCTGTCCCCGTTCATCAGCTCAGAGGCCTATTGTGTCTCAGTAGCAGATTCTTACCAAACCCATGCACTGTAATGAACGAACTGATTACATGAGCTCTTCCACATGTGCTCACAAACTTTTCTGGTACGTGCTAGATTTGGGTCATGAGAACACTTCATTTCTTCTACATTGTAAAGAAGAAAGGATATTCAGGAGAGTAAGTTTTCACTAGTTAAAAGTAATCTCAGCTCAACACCTTTGCACAAATATAATAATAATTATATTTTAATGATGAACATAAGAAATTTAATGTTTGGAATCTACAACACTCATGATGTGGCCCTGATTCTCTCCTTTTCTGGGAAAATTACATTTGAGAAGGGGGATTATTCTGCTTCTGCCCCTCTTTAAGATACATTTTTATAGCTAAATATAAATGTTTTCTAGATAGATAGATAGATAGATAGATAGATAGATAGATAGATTCCAGTCCACCCAGGGAGTTTTTCCGGCTTCTCTAAAATGCTCCTCCCTTTTCACTGGTTCCCTTCTTTCAAGCTCTGAATCTGATTTCATTTTCCTGGCTTGGGATGGTGGTTGATCGGTACATTTGATGGGGAAGAGATTTTTCTCAATAAACTCCAGAATTCCATCTACAATTCTCCATGCTTAGACGTCATCCAAATTTCTGATCACATAGCCTTCAGCTGAGTTATTCTCTTTTCCCACTGCATTCTGCAGCCTTATGATCATATGACTCTTATTTCAAGAAGCATTTAATGATGTGACATTATGGTGTAAAAGCAGATCTTATTTTTTAGAATCTTTTAGGCTGGGTGATCAGGAGAAAGATACTAGCAGCTTTGGTTCTGGTGAGGACAACTGTCCTGCAAATGCGATGCTCTTGACACTCTGTCCTAAGCAAATATACATATAAAGATTAGAACATTTGAATTTTTGACCATGACCAATCCATCTGTCAGAGTAATCACAGTAGAATTGATGATAATCTGGATTGCAGGCTTTTCCCTTAAAGATCCTTGTGCCTTTCATGCAGGTTTCAGTCCAAAAACTACCAATATGTTCTGGCCTTGGTTTTTGCTATTGAGGAAATCAACAAAAACCCCCATCTTTTACCCAATGTGACGTTGGGATTTGATCTCTATAATGTCATGCACAGTGACATGATGGTGATGAAGAATCCCTTCATCTGGTTTGCGGGACTGGAAAAGGACATTCCCAATTACACGTGTAGGAAACAGAGCAAGTCTGTAGCCATAATATCAGGAACAAGCATTGCTGTCCAAATGGGGACACTGCTGGAACTCTACAAAATTCCACAGGTGAGTGTGTAAGGGAAAGAGAGGGAAAAAGCACATCACCTTAGGTGCCTTACTTAGATCAAAAGTTTAAGTAACAGAGACCTTATATACTTCACACAGTGTATATTCTAAGGAGAAGGTTGCAAGATTTGGTGGAGTAGCCACATTTGTTCTGAAGTGATGTGGGTGAGGGATATGAGAAATGTTTTCCTCAACCTGTGAGTCTAATGACTCATGAACTAGGAAGTTTATATGTAGTAGGAGATGAAAAAAATGAAATATTCTAAAATCTTCTGATACATCCATCATTTGCTTAATTTCTTCAGGAATAAGATGTTCACTACAGCAATAACCTCACACAGATTTCTCGCATTTTCCCATAGCTGACTCTTGGGTCTTTTGAACCTCTTCTGAGTGACAGTGGTCAGTTTCCTTCCGTCTATCAGATGGCACCCAAAGACACTTCTCTGGCCCTTGGCATGGTCTCCTTGATGCTTCATTTCAGCTGGACCTGGGTGGGTTTGGCCATCTCAGACCTCCCAAAAGGTATTCAGTTCATGTCCGATTTGAAAGTCGAGATGCAGAAGAATGGCATCTGTGTGGACTTTGTGGAATTGATCCCAGCCACTGAGGAATCTCATATTTCACTCCAGATTAGGTTTCATATCCAGATCCTAAAATCATCAGCAAATGTGGTGATTCTTTTCTGTGCCACTGATTCACTCATAGGTGTCAGCTTCCCAACATGGGAACGTTTAATGACATGGAAAGTCTGGGTCAGCACCTCGCAATGGGATTTTGCCAGTGGTGAGAAACACATCCTGCTCCACTCATTCCATGGGACTCTCATTTTTTCATACCACCGTAGTGAGATCTCTGGTTTCAGAAACTTTCTTCGGACAGCTAACCCTTCCAAATACCCAGAAGACATTTACCTCTCTACATTCTGGTCATGGTATTTTGATTGCTCAGTTACTGGGCCATCCTGCAAAACCTTGCAGAATTGTCCACTGAATGCCTCCTTGGAATCATTGCCTCCACATCGTTTTGATATGACTATGAGTGATGGGAGTTACAACATATACAATGCTGTGTATGCTGTGGCCCACAGTGTACATGAGATGCTTCTACAAGAGTTAGAAATGCAGCCAGTGAACAATGGGGCAAGGGTGGTATTTTCTCCCTGGCAGGTAATTTGGTTTCCTTTACATGACGTGTATTATTGGAATGATCCCCTTAAAAGCTTCTGTGGGTTTTCAAACCAGTAACTTGGGGTCCTTTCTTCAATCACAATATATAAATGAGCCTCTGCTTATAAATTGTGATTAGAAACAGGGTTCCATTTTCAAGTGGGAAGGTAACTTGGATAAGCATCAGTGCTATGTCTTAAAAATTACTCTCCCATCCTGTCAATTTAATTATGACTTGTGAATACCTAGACTGTGTCACTCCATTTTCAATCTCAGCAGTAAACAATTATTACTTTTTAGTGTCAAATGTTACTGAATATGTTCATCCACAATGTACATAAGACATCTCATTAAATTGCATACTTTTTTATTCTGGTAACCGCATTACAGATGGTTGTCCTAGGGACACTGAGAAAATAAGTGAGTGTTGGTAGCGTGGACTCCACAGTTTGAAATGTTCATAATTTCACAGTTAGATATTTTTGATTGCCCTTATTTTTTGTTGAAAGTGAGTGAAATTACACTTATTTTGATGTAGTCTTCATCAGGTTTTTAGCTTTAATATGGTGGGTGGATATAAAAAGTTCCCTTTGTTTATTTATGATTACAGACAAAAGGCTTTCTCTAACCTGGGTTTCATGTGTTATCACTTGGGCAGTCTTCATGCGAATATGATGCATTTTTTCAGTTGCACCCATTTCTCAAGAACCTCCAACTTACCAATCCTGCGGGTGACCTCGTGAATTTGAATCACATGAGGAATTTGGAAGCTGAATATGACATTCTCAACTTTCTGAATTTTCCATATGGTGTTGGACATAAGGTTAAAGTAGGAAAGTTTTCCCCGTATGTTCCACAGAGCCAACAGTTGTCTCTCTCTGAGAATTTGATAGAGTGGGCCACAGGAATTACAGAGGTAAGTTGTGTCTGATCATAGGAATCAGAGTACACACATTGTTACTCCCCAATTCATATGGGGATTTGTGCAACTTGGCTTATTAAAACATACTTAGAGACATTAAACCACACCCCTCCCAATCTAAATACTTTGTTATGTTTTTATTGTCTGAGGATGGACAGTACACATACTTGTTACTCCACGTGTGTTGAATCTATTTATTTAGGAAATAAACTTGCATGCCATTATTGTGTCAGAAATAGGTATTTCTAGTTTAAGTGAATAGGTTGTGCAGGACTTGAAAACCCTCTACTTGGAACATAAGCAATAGTCCCAGCTCTGACCAATACTCATCTGATTTTTCTCAGACTCCACATTCGGTATGCAGTGAGAGTTGCAGCCCTGGATTCAGGAAAACCCCTCTGGAAGGAAAGCCTACCTGTTGTTTTGATTGCACACCTTGTTCAGAAAATGAGATTTCCAATCAGACAGGTAAGTCAGTGCCAGCCTCATGGAGAAATTAACACCTGTTTCTTAGAATTTTCCTATTCCCCATGAAAAGAAAAAGATGTGGATTATGACTGATGAGAAGATTCTTTTCACCTTTTGGTGGAAGTTAAACCTTAAATTCAGTAATAATCCTTAAAAGGATAAAACTTTTCACACTATACTTTACTACATGTAGTATTTGTAAAATCATTTAGGTAAATTCATCTCTGTGTTCCTTGTGCATGTTTAGATAAAATGCTTTCACCAAATTCAAGTATAGCACGCTTGGAGTGAGAAAGCACAACTCTCATCAAACTGTGTATAAGATGAAAACCTGTATTAGAAATTATACAGTATATCATGCTGAGGATAATACTCATCAGATATCATAAACAGGACTAATCTTAGCCTTTGAAAAATCATTGCCTATCAAAATATAAATCTTCAGGAACATTCATATGCTTACACACATACACTCATGAGTAAAATTTATGTCAAAATAATACAGGCTGACATCCATGGTAAAAAAGTATGCATAGCAAGGTAGGTCAATGACATCAAATTCAACACAAGCCCTTGAAGATAGCATGTGGATATTATAAGGAAACTGAAGTAAATAAAAATTGGAAGAGCTTATAGTTGGTGCTCATAAAACAAGCAAAATTTATGAACCTCAGCAAGTTGGAACAGTACTAAAAACAAGATTACAATGTCTGTGTGTTACAGAAATAGAGCTTAAGAGATCTCTACACAGATATAAAAATACTAATATTAGAACTTTTTAATCATTTAATGGTGATAGATAGAAGAATATAGAAGAAATTCAGAAATTTCCAGATAGAAATATTATGAAATACATTGAGAATTTTTGAAAAATCCAAGTATCTTCATGATTATTAAAATAATTCTCAGTACTTTTATTGTGCTAGACACTTTCACATAGGAAAGGAACTCTTTTCTCAACTCCTGTACAGAATAGGAAAAATCAAAAAAATTCTGTTTCTTCTACAGGAACATCTTAACTCGTTTGGTCAAATACTACCAGATATTTCAGTAAAATGAAATTGTAAGACACTGTTGTTGAAATAAATTCACACATTTGAAATTTGAAACAACGTAAATCCTACAGTATTTTTAAGTAGGTTACATCATGCCCAATGCCTTGCATACAATGTAATTCAGTTTATAGTCCCTGAAAAGATAGTAATAAGAATAGCATAACTGAAGAAAAACATTTAATAGATCTAAGTGATCTAAGAATTATAAAAAAAAGAACAAAACAACTCAAAAATGCCAAAAAGAAGAATCAGTTTTCAATCCTAAAGTGTGTTTCAGAATGCTAAAATTATGGAAGTTATGGCTGAAGATTGGATACAAAGTTGAAGAAAGAATGCAACTTCTGCAGGAAATTACCCAGAATGGTCTGCTTTGTGCATATAATAGAAATGAAAGCCATGCAACTTATTATAAAGGAAGATACAAAAGTGGCATCATTTTCAACTGATCTTGGGATGGTGTAATACAATCAAAAATCAGTAATTGAGTTAAGTAGTGCTGGAATACTAGATTAAATACAAAAAAACAGTTATTTTTGCTTCCAAATTCTGCAAAACAAAGCTCTGAAAGATGAGCGCATGTAATGTCTCAAAAGTATGAACTATCCAAAGATAAGACCACCTAAATTTTGGAAGACATCTTCAAGTTGTGGTATCTGACATCAACGGAGCAATGTATAGAAAAAGAAGGGGATACTGACAGAGATAGATAGAAAATCATGTTCAAGGATAAAAAGGCAGCAAAGTGGAAATATGCCAGTAGGGTTCAAGGTGATCTCCAGACTGACTTTGATTACAGGCAGCATCCCAGTGTGTTCCTTGATGGAAATCTGCTCAAGAATGGCATCTTATCCAGAGGTATCAAGTGTACAACTCTTCTGTGTTTCTCTAGAGCTTGATCATCTGCTTTCTAATGCTGATCTCTCAATCAGTGCTTGCCCATAGAATGACTACCCAGATCGTACCTTAGAGAGATGTGGTTTAGTGAGATCATTGGGTGCTTTCTGTGCACCCAAAATTCACAAAGTAAATATCCCAGTGCATGATATTAAGAGTGGCAACCTGGGGCCAGTACTGTGGCTAGGAGTTGAAGCCTCTGGCTGGAATGCCAGCATCCCAGTTGGGCTGCAGTTCCAGTCTCAGCTGCTTCACTTCCATTGCAGCTCTCTGCTGATGCTTGAGAAAGCAGCAGAAGACAGCCCAAGTTTCTGAGCCTACACCCATGTAGGAGACCAGGAAGAAGCTCCCATTTATTGCCTTAAGACAGCCTAGTTCCAGCTATTGCCATCATTTGGGGTGTGAATCACTGGTGGAAGATTTCTTCCTTTCTCTTTTTCCCTCTTTCTCTTTCTCCTTCTCTTTTCTCCCTGTCCTCCTGTCCTTCTCTCTCTCCCTCTCGCTCTCCCTCTCCCTCCCTAGTACTTCTCCACCTCCTTTTGAAACTCTGCCTTTCCATTAAATTATAAATAAATAATTAAATGAACACTCATTAGAAATAAAACTGGGATCCTCTGGTCATTGAGAGGGCCATGAGAATCCAGAGGGAATAACACCATTAAAACAAAGGCTTACTGCAGGCATGGAAAGCCAAGACTCTGGTAAAAAAATAGCCTACATGGAGGATCTCCATGAGACCTCAATGGAAAGAAATGGTCATCAAACAGTATATTCTTATCAGAAAGGAGGATAGAATATCCAACTTCTTATGGCAGTGTCCAAATACTGATGGAGTCTATGGTTACAGCAGGCTTCCATAGCCTTGGCAGCCCATGGCAAGAGCCTCGGATGATCACTGATGTCATAAAAATGAGTGTTAATTGTTAAAGGAATAACAGAATTCACCGTGCACTTACTCCCCATGTAGGAACTCCATCCATAATGAGTTGTACTATGAGAACTGACTGCAACCTTTTTCCCAAACTGTATTCTGTATGTAGTTTGTCTGCATGGATACAAACTGTTCAAATCTATGCTTAATATTGAGTTGGTCCTCTATATTTAAAATCAAACTAAAAAAATGAACCATAATAAAGAAGGAGATGGGAGAGGGGGAGGGAGGTGGGATGAGAGTTAAGATGGGAAGGTGGGTTTAGGAGAAAGAACCACTATATTCCCAAAATTCTATCTATGAAAAAATGCATTTGTTAAATAAAAACTTTAAAAAGTTGAATGTATGAAAGAATGTGTTCATTAAGAAAACTTAAGAAAACAAGGACTGCTGCTTGCTCCTGTTCAAAGTGAGGATGCAGCAAGCATGTGCCATGTATAAAGGTCAGAGTAGTCTTTACCACACATAGAAACCCCTGGCATCTTGACCATCACTTCCCAATCTGAAGGAACCATGAAGAATGAATTTGTGGTGTTAAAATGAAACAGGCAAAAAAGGTAGGTTTTTAAAGTACCATGAGTAGGTTCACAGAGTAGCCCTTAGGACGTTGTTAGGACAAAAAGAGCATGTACTCATGAGCATGTAAGGTACTTTGGGAGATGAAGTAGTAACTCACTAACATGAGGACGATGGGCATGAATAATGGCCAATAATTTGTAGATGTCATATTATATGCTATTTCAACATCAAATAAGGACTACTGGCCTAAAATAGCTAAGTTGGGTCCTTGTGAATCAGGAACTTGGGATGATGTTATTGTATGTTTCTCACTAGATATGGACCAGTGTGTGAAGTGTCCAGATCTTCAGTATGCCAACACAGAGCACGACCAGTGCTTCTACAAAAAAGTGACCTTTCTGTCTTTTGAAGATCCCCTGGGGATGACCCTGGTCTGCACAGCTCTGTGCTTCTCTGTCCTCACCGCTGTGGTTCTTGGGGTCTTTGTGAAGCACCGAGACACTCCCATAGTCAAGGCCAACAATCGCTGTCTCAGCTACATCCTGCTGATCGCCCTCATCTTCTGCTTCCTCTGCTCCTTACTGTTTATTGGTCATCCCAACACAACCACCTGTGTCCTCCAGCAGACCACGTTTGGAGTGGCATTCACTGTGGCTGTTTCCACTGTCCTGGCCAAAACTATCACTGTGGTTCTGGCCTTCAAGGTCACTGCCCCAGGGAGAAGGATGAGACACTGGCTGCTATCAGGGGCACCTAACTCCATTATTCCCATCTGCTCCCTGATCCAACTGGCTCTCTGTGCCATCTGGCTTGGGACTTCTCCTCCCTTTGTTGACACAGATGCACACTCTGAGCATGGCCACATCATCCTGCTGTGCAACAAGGGCTCAGTCACTGCCTTCTACTGTGTCCTGGGCTACCTGGGCTCCTTGGCCCTGGTGAGCTTCACTGTGGCTTTCCTAGCCAGGAATCTGCCTGACACGTTCAATGAAGCCAAGTTCCTGACCTTCAGCATGCTGGTGTTCTGCAGTGTCTGGGTGACCTTCCTGCCTGTCTACCACAGCACCAAGGGGAAGGTCATGGTGGCTGTGGAGGTCTTCTCCATCTTGGCCTCCAGTGCAGGGCTCCTGGGCTGCATCTTTGTTCCCAAGTGCTACATTATTCTCTTAAGACCTGAGCAGAATGCTTTGAAAGGATTAAGGGATAGAATAGTTTCCAAGGAATCACATGTTCTCAAGAGTAGCTCTTAGCCGGCGCAGTGGCTCAATAGGCTAATCCTCCACCTTGTGGCAGCAGCACACCAGGTTCTAGTCCCTGTCGGGGAGCTGGATTCTGTCCCAGTTGCCCCTATTCCAGGCCAGCTCGCTGCTGTGGCCCAGGAGTGCAGTGGAGGATGGCCCAAGTGCTTGGGCCCTGAACCCCATGGGAGACCAGGAGCAGCACCTGGCTCCTGCCTTCAGATCAGCATGGTGTGCTGGCCACAGCGCGCCAGCCACAGTGGTCATTGGAGGGTGAACCAATGGCAAAAGGAAGACCTTTCTCTCTGTCTCTCTCTCTCACTGTCCACTCTGCCTGTCAAAATTTTAAAAATAAACAAATAAATAAATAAATAAAAGAGTAGCAGCTCTTAGGCTCTCTCAGTTTTCAATGGTTAGAAATTAAAATTTATAAAACCTATTTTGCATTCTAATGTTATAAAATAACTTGCAGCATGTGACCTCCTTATGAACAATTTATACTTTTCTTAAAAATGTTTTTGTTCTGAAGGACCAATCCACAAAAAATGAAGAGGGAGTGGGAGAAACCTTCCATCTTGTGGTGGAATCTGAAGATATCTATAGTGTGCCAGTGCTGGTTCATGCCAAAGCAAGGAGATTAATTCAGGTGTCCATGTGAGTGTCAGGGACGGAAAGGTTTAGGCCATCTTCCAAAGCATTTTCTAGATCTTAACAAGGAGCTGAGTTCCAAGTGGAGCAGACAGGCCATGAACTGGCACCAACATGGGATGTTAAGGTTACAGGTGGTGGTTATATCCACTACACCCCCTGGTGGACCCAAGCCTCCTCCTTCAAAATAATAATGTGTACTAATTTCTTAGCCTGGGTTTTTATTATTATTATTATTATTATTATTATTGACAGGCAGAGTGGACAGTGAGAGAGAGAGACAGAGAGAAAGGTCTTCCTTTTGCCATTGGTTCACCCTCCAATGGCTGCCGTGGTTGGCACACTGTGGCCAGCGTACCGCACTGATCCGATGGCAGGAGCCAGGGGCTTATCCTGGTCTCCCATGGGGTGCAGGGCCCAAGGACTTGGGCCATCCTCCACTGCACTCCCTGGCCGCAGAAGAGAGCTGGCCTGGAAGAGGGGCAACTGGGAGAGAATCCGGTACCCTGCTATTCCCAGATGGAACGGAGTTATTACAAGGATGGAGATATTGAGATTGCTGCTTTTTTGCACATTTACACATATGAGGTTCCCATAATTGTGAGGAGTTTCAGCAAATATCGCAGATTCAGATGGTAAGTTCTCCTTGCCATAATCATTTTCCATTTATTTACATATTAGCTACTTGTTATTGGGTCTGCAAATGGATAGGCAAATATGTTCTGTATCCCTGCCCTGTCCATCTTCTGTCCCTCCTAAAAACTGCTGGTAATTGATTTGGGACATGAGGAAGACATTTCTTTCTGCCTAGCACTGTGGATGGTTCAGGGAAAGGTTGTCTCATCATAGGAGGAACCAGAGTCTGGTCGGTATCGTCCTGTCCTTCCCTGTCCACGTTCACCAGCTCAGGGCCCTGTTGTGCCTCAGTAGCAGATTCTTACAGAACCCATGCACTGTAATGAACAAACCTGAGTTACATGAGCTCTTCCACATGTGCTCACACTATTTTCTGCTACGTACTAGATTTGGGGCCATGAGAACATTTCATTTCTCCTACAGTTATAAAAGAGAAAAGATTCAAAAAGTTTTTTTATATGTAAAAGTAATCTCAGGGCAACACCTTTGCAGAAATATAATAGTTATATTTTAATGATGAATACACCCATAAGAATTTCAATGGTTGTAATCTACTACATTTACAGTGTTTCCCTGATTCTGCCTTTTCTGAGCAAAATAGATTTCTTAAGGGGGATTATTCTGTTTCTGCCTCTCTTGAAGATACTTTATTTGTAGCTAAATATAAATGTTTCATATACATACATAGCATATATAAATTTCATGCCTACAGAATATAGTATCTTGTAGGACAGCAGAATTGTTTTCTTCAAACCTGTTTATGAAGGTGCCAATTTTCTAATTGGTTTCTATTGTAAGGCTACAGGAAGTAGGTTGCAGCTGCATAGAACTTTGATAGAAGGTAGGTATTAGGACATAGATCATTTCAGTATCATTAAAACCAATGGATTTGAAGAAGTATAGTTGGTGCCACCAAGGTGATGCAACTGATGAAGTATTTTAGTCATTTGCCCAAAGATCTCTGCAGAAAAAAATTGAATGGATACTAGCTTGGGAGAACAATATTATTCACTTCACATTGATTTTTATAAATTTACATTCTTTGATATGTGCACATGGCTTCCCACTTATGAAATATTTATCTATTACTAGTAGTAGTATTCCCCATGGTTATGCATGCAGCACAGCATTTAAGTGTGCCCTTAATGATGGAGACCAGGAGATAGTGAATTTCCAGTAGTAGGAAAAGATTCTATGAATAGAGCCCTAGTTCCTCCAAGATGTATGCCATGCAAACTGGAGATCATAATAAAATCTTAATAAACCCAGGGAAAATATCTGTGTTGATGATACTTGGAAAAACAAGAAATACTGAACTGTCAATAGATTTAGGCGCTATACCCTCCAATGTTAGATTCACCAACTTTAGAATATACAATAGTTACTGATAAACTGTTTTTAGAGATAAAGAACACAGCATAAAAGAGATAAACTCTTACAAATTCCAGTGTGTCAAAGACCCGTCTAGACATTTTGGTACAAGGCAGCAGCTGGAGAAAGAAATGAGAGGATGTGGAAAAATGGAAATGTCATAGTAATGAGGAGAGAAACAGATATATGAAATACAAAACTGAATTTTATTTGATTCATAGCAATGATTTTCAAATTTCCTCATTCTACAAAGTATGAATGACATATTTGGATAACAAATATGTATGGAAACTATATATACATAAAACACTATGTATGTAGCAACTGTATAGATGGTTATAGTATACCAATACATAAATATAGAGAGAGAATATGTATATAATATGCATAGATATATCCATGTTAAGTTGCAGCAAGAACAAATAACTGAAAAACTGTCACTTCCTCTGGAGCACACAGTGACCCTTAACAAGCAGTGTACATGACCTGGTCTATTCATGAGGAATCAACACACAGGACATCAGAAATAAATTCAAGGGGCTCCTCATTTATATTCTTTGTGAAATGTCAGATCCCAGAAAGTAGAAATGCAAAATATTCTTTGCATGGAAGGCTATCTATATTCAATATTGTAGGAAAGAAAACTTGAGTGAAGAAGGCCTGTTTGGAGTAAATACTGATACCACTCATAATGATTTACTTTACATATGTTTAGTGTTCTAAATGCATGACTGGCTTAATTGAAAAGCATCAGGTGCCTCATAGCCCAGTGGTTCATGTTCACCCAGGGAGTGTTTCTGGCTTCTCCAAAGTGCTCCTCCCTTTTATCTATTTCCCTTCTTTCAAGCTCTGAATCCAATTTTATTTTCCTGGCTTGTGATGGTGGTTGATGGGTAAGTTTGATGGGGAAGAGATTTTTCAGGATCAATTACAGACTCCCATCTACCATTTTCAGTGCTCTGACATCATCCCTCTTTTTGATCACATAGCCTTCAATTGAGTTACTCTCTCTTCTCATTACAACCTGCAGCCTTATGATCGTATGACTGCTATTTCAAGAAGCACTTAATGATGTGGTAAGATGAAGAATCATTGTAGTTTGTGAATGTAGGCAACATTTAGAGGCAGTGCTAAAGATGATGTGACTTTCCTTGTCATGCTTTCTTTGACAACTGGAGTGTACTCCTAGGTGTGCATGAACTTTAGAGAGGACATTCCAGAGCCTGTTGTAGTATTTACATTAGATATCAAATACAAAGACCTAGAAGAGGTAGCTGTTGCCAGAGATGATTTAAATTGACAAGGTATGCATCCAAAAATCAGATCATGTTCTTTGGCTGCATGGACAACCATGTGATAACATACCCAAGACATTAAGATGTAAAAGCAGATCTTATTTTTCAGAATCATTTAGGCTTAGAAACCAGTAAAAGTTGGTAGCCGCTTTGGTTCTGGTGAGGACATGTGTCCTGCAAATACAACAGTTCACACTCTGTACTCAGCAAATCTACACATACGGAGTAGAACATATGAATTTTTGGCCATGACCAATCCATCTGTCACAGAATTTATGATAATCTGGATTGGAGGCTTTTCCCTTAAAGATCCTTGTGCCCTTCATGCAGGTTTCAGTCCAAAAACTACCAGTATGCTCTGGCCTTGGTTTTTGCTATTGAGGAGATCAACAAAAACCCCCATCTTTTACCCAACATGACCTTGGGATTTGGTCTCTACAATGCCATGTACAGTCATATGACTGTGATGGAGAACCCCTTCATCTGGCTTGCAGGACTGGAAAAGGACGTTCCTAATTACACGTGTAGGAAACAGAGCAAGTCTGTAGCCGTAATATCAGGAACCAGCATTGCTGTCGAAATGGGGACACTGCTGGAACTCTACAAAATTCCACAGGTGAGTGTGTAGTGAAACAGTGGGATAAAGTACATCACCTTAGGTGCCTTACTTAGAACCAACAATTTAAGTGACAGAGAACTTCTACATTTGAGACAGTATGTGATCTAAAGAGAATGTGTGCAGATATTTTGTGGATTAACCACATTTGTTCTGAAGCAGAGGTGTGGGTAAGTAAAAAGGAGAAATGTTTTTCTCAACCTGTGAGTCTAATGATTCATGAGCTAGGAAGTTCATATGTAGTAGGAGATAAGAAAAATGAAATATTCTAAAATCTGATACTTCCATTATCTGCTTAATTTTTTCAGGAATAATATTTTACACTACGACAATATCCTTACGCAGATTTCTTGCCTTTTCCCTCAGCTTACTCTTGGGCCATTGGAACTTCTTCTGAGTGACAGTGGTCAGTTTCCTTCCCTCTATCAGATGGCACCCAAAGACACTTCTCTGGCCCTTGGCATGGTCTCACTGATGCTCCATTTTGGGTGGACCTGGGTAGGTTTGGCCATCCTCAGACCTCCCAAAAGGTATTCAGTTTATGTCTGATTTGAAAGTTGAGATGCAGAAGAACAGCATCTGTGTGGACTTTGTGGAATTGATCCCAGCCACTTTAGAGACACTAACTTCATTCCAGGATAGGTTTCATATCCAGATCCTAAAATCATCAGCAAATGTGGTGATTCTTTTCTGTGTCACTGAGTCACTCATAGGCGTCAGCTTTCAATCATGGGAACGTTTAATGACATGGAAAGTCTGGGTCACCACCTCGCAATGGGATTTTGCCAGTGGTGAGGAACATTTCCTGCTCCACTCATTCCATGGGACTCTCATTTTTTCACACCACCGTAGTGAGATCTCTGGTTTCAAAAACTTTCTTCGGACAGCTAACCCTTCCAAGTACCCAGAAGACTCTTACCTCTCCAAATTCTGGTCGCTGGCCTTTAATTGCTCAGTTACTGGGCCATCCTGCAAAACGTTGCAGAACTGTCCACTGAATGCCTCCTTGGAATCGTTGCCTCCGCAACGTTTTGATATGGCCATGAGTGATGGGAGTTACAACATATACAATGCCGTGTATGCTGTGGCCCACAGCGTACATGAGATGCTTCTACAAGAGGTAGAAATGCAGCCAGGGAACAAGGGGGCAAAGGTGGCATTTTCTCCCTGGCAGGTAACTTGGTTTCCATTGTTGACATGTACTCCTTAAGTGATCCCCATAAGAGTTTCTGCAGGTGTTCAATCCAAGTCGCTTGGGAACCTTTCTCCAAAACACAAGGTAAAAATGAGCCTCTGCCTGTAATTTGTCATTAGCAAAAGGGCTCCAATGAAAGGTGGGAAGGTAATTTGGATAAGCATCAATGCTGTGACTTAAAAATATTCTCCAATTCTCTCAATTTAATTTTGACATGTGAAATACCTAGACTGTGTTGTTCCATTTTCAACTTCAGCAGTTCAGTAATTATTTTCAGGTTCAAATGTTACTGAGGATGTTCATCTACAATTAACATGAGGGATCTAATATAATTTGCACAGTTCTTTATTCTAGTAACTTTATTACAGATAGTTGTTCTAGGTACACTGAGAAAATGAGTGTTGGTAGCTTGGACTGCACTGTTGGAAATGGTCTGAATCTCACAGCTAGATATTTTTTACTCCCCTTGATTTTGTAGGAAAATGAGTGAAATCATACTTACCTTGATGTAGTTCTCATCAGATTTTTTTTTCACTTCAATTCATTGGGTGGTCCTAAAACAGGTTCTATTGTTTATTTGTGATTACAGAAAATAAGGCTTTCTCTAACCTGGGTTTCATGTGTTATCGCTTGGGCAGTCTTCATGAGAATATGATGCATTTTTTCAGTTGCACCCATTTCTGAAGAACCTCCAATTTACCAATACAGCTGGTGACCTAGTGAATCTGAATCACAAGAGAAATTTGGAAGCTGAATATGACATTCTCAACTTTCTGAATTTTCCATATGGTGTTGGACATAAGGTTAAAGTAGGACGGTTTTCCCCATATGTTCCACAGAGCCAACAGTTGTCTCTCTCTGAGAATTTGATAGAGTGGGCCACAGGAATTACAGATACGGTAAGTTGGACCTGATAATAGGGTTCACACGACACATTGTTACCCCCCAACTGCTAAGGCAGTATGTGCAACATGGCTTATTAAAAAGACACTTAGATTCATTAAACCACTCCCCTTCCAATCCAAATACTTTCTTATGTTTTTAGTGTCTGAGGATGGACAGTACACACACATTTCCTCCATGTCTTTTGAATCTATTTAAGAAAATCAAAGTGAATGTTGCCATTGTGTCAGAAACAGGTGTTTCTAGTTTAAGTGAATAGGTTTGCAGGACTTGAAAACCCTCTACTTGGAACTTAAGTAATAGTCTGAACTATGACCAACGCTCATCTGATTTTTCTCAGACTCCACGCTCAGTATGCAGTGTGAGTTGCAGCCCTGGATTCAGGAAAACCCCTCTGGAGGGAAAGCCTGCCTGTTGTTTTGAGTGCACACCTTGTCCTGAGAATGAGATTTCCAATCAGACAGGTAAGTCAGTCCCTGCCTCATGGAGAAGTTATCACCTGTTTCTTAAATTGTCAACTGATCCATGGAAAGAATAAGCTGTGGAATATGACTGCTGAGAAAATTCTTGCCCCCTTCAGGTAGAAATTAATCCTTATAATCAGTAATAATCCAAAAAAAGGATAAAACTCTCCACAATACACTCTCTGTATTACTTATGAAAGCATATAAAAGGCTGAATGTCTCAGGAATGCTGACCACGTTGGAGTTCAGTCTGATATATATGTATGGCAAAAAATGAATAGAAACCAAGATAGGAGAATATTCACCCCATAAAACAGTATGGGATTTCTAAGATTTATTCCATGAATCAGAACTATGCTATCACATGTATCATAAAGATTTTCCAGTTTTTGCTTGTGTGCTATGAGTAGTTATTTGTACCATATATTTTGTATCATTCTAATTTTTTGAAACTGATTGTTGATAACAAAAGGTTCTGGCACCAGAGTACAGTCCATGGGAGTAGTATGGGTGTATGTGCTAATTCAGTATAGGAAAACTCATGTCTGTGTTCCTTGTGCTTGGTTAAGCCTCTGGCTGGGATGCTAACATCCCAGTTGGTCAGCAGTTTCAGTCCCAGCTGCTTCACTTCCAATGCAGCTCTCTGCTGATGCTTGGGAAAGCAGCAGAAGATGGCCCAAGTTTCAGAGCTCACACCAATACAGGAAGCCCAGAAGAATCTCCCAGTTACTGGCTTCAAAACAGACGAGGTCCAGCTATTAATGTCTTTTGGGGTGTGAATCACTGGGTGGAAGATCTCTCCCCTTCTCTTTGTCCCTCTTTCCCTTTCTCCCTGTCTCTTTCTCCCTTTCCTCCTATCCTTATTTCTCTCTCTCTCTCCATTCTGCTTCTCCTCCTCCTTCTGAAACTCTGACTTTCATGTAAATTATAAATAAATGAATACTCTTCAAAACAAAGACTGCAACCACTGGGTGGTTGAATAGGCCATGAGAGTACAGAGGGAATAGCACCATTAAAAGAAGGGCTCATTTCAGGCATGGAAAGCCACGACTCTGCAGCAAAAAATAGAATACATGGAGGATCTCTGTGAAACCTCTGTTGAAAGAAGAGGTCATCAAAAAAGGATCTACTCTTCTCTGAATAGAGGAGAGAGCAACCACTTTGCGTATGGCCCTGTCCAAATACCGATGGAGTCTCTGGTCACAAAAGGCTTCCATAGCCTTGGAGACCATGGCAAGAGCCTCGGGTGATCACTGCCATCATACATACATAAATGTGTTAATTGTTAAAGTAACAACAGAGGTCACTGTGTACTTAGTCCCCATGTAGGACCTCTATTCCTAATGAGTTGTGCTATGAGGATTGACTGAAAATTTTGTTCCTAAACTGTGCTCTATATGTGGTCTGTGTGTGTGGATACAAACTATTGAAATCTATGCTTAACATGGAGTTGGTCCTCTGCATTTAAAATCAAACTAAAAATGAACCATAATGAAGAAGGAGATGGTAGAGGAAGAGGGAGAAGGAGGTATGATGGGAGTGGGAGTGGGAGGGTGGGTATACGGAAAAGAACCCCTATATTCCTAAAGGTGAATGTATGACAAATGCAATCATTAAATAAAAACTTAAAAATCAAAGGCTGCTGCTTGCTCTTGTTCAAAGTGAGCATGCAGCAGAATGTGCCCTGTATAAGGGCAGAGTAGCCCTCACCACACATGGAATCCTCTGGCATCTTGATCATCAGTTCCCAATCCAAAGAAACAATGAAGAACGAATTTGTGGTGTTAAAATAACACAGGCTAAGGTATGTTTTTAAAGCACCATGAATAGGTTCAGAGAGTAGGTCTTAGGGCTTTGTTAGGAGAAAAAGAGAATGTACTCATCATTATGTAAGGTACTTAGGAAGATGAAGTATTAACTCTGGCTAATGTGAGGAAGATGGACATAAAAAATTGCCAATAATTTTATATGTCATTTTTATATGCTGTCTTTCACATCAAATAAGGACTATTTGCCTAAACTACCTATGTTGGGTATTCTAGAAGGTACTTGTGAATCAGGAATAACTGAACTTTGGATGATGTTAATTACATTTCTCACCAGATATGGACCAATGTGTGAAGTGTCCAGATCTTCAGTATGCCAACACAGAGCGAGACCAGTGCTTCCACAAAAATGTGACCTTTCTGTCTTTTGAAGATCCCCTGGGGATGACCCTGGTCTGCACAGCTCTGTGCTTCTCTGTCCTCACCGCTGTGGTTCTTGGGGTCTTTGTGAAGCACCGAGACACTCCCATAGTCAAGGCCAACAATCGTTGTCTCAGCTACATCCTGCTCATCGCCATCATCTTCTGTTTCCTCTGCTCCTTACTGTTCATTGGTCGTCCCAACACAACCACCTGTGTCCTCCAACAGACCACATTTGGAGTGGTGTTCACCGTGGCTGTTTCCACTGTCCTGGCCAAAACTATCACTGTGGTTCTAGCCTTCAAGGTCACTGCCCCAGGGAGAAGGATGAGACACTGGCTGCTATCAGGGGCACCTAACTCCATTATTCCCATCTGCTCCCTGATCCAACTGGCTCTCTGTGGCTTCTGGCTTGGGACTTCTCCTCCCTTTGTTGACACAGATGCACACTCTGAGCATGGCCACATCATCCTGCTGTGCAACAAGGGCTCAGTCACTGCCTTCTACTGTGTCCTGGGCTACCTGGGCTCCTTGGCCCTGGTGAGCTTCACTGTGGCTTTCCTAGCCAGGAATCTGCCTGACACGTTCAATGAAGCCAAGTTCCTGACCTTCAGCATGCTGGTGTTCTGCAGTGTCTGGGTGACCTTCCTGCCTGTCTACCACAGCACCAAGGGGAAGGTCATGGTGGCTGTGGAGGTCTTCTCCATCTTGGCCTCCAGCGCAGGGCTCCTGGGCTGCATCTTTGTCCCCAAGTGCTACATTATTCTCTTCAGACCTGAGCAGAATGCTTTGAAAGGATTAAGGGATAGAATAGTTGCCAAGGCATCAGATGTTCTGAAGAGTAGCTCTTTTTTTTAATTAAACTTTTATTTAATGAATATAAATTTCCAAAATACAGCTTATGGGTTACAATGGCTTCCCCCTCCCAAAACTTCCCTCCCACCCACAACCCTCCCCTTTCCTGCTCCCTCTCCCCTTCCAATCACATCATGATTCATTTTCAATTCTGAAGAGTAGCTCTTAAGGCTCTCTCAGTTTTCAATGGAGAGAAACTAAGATTTATAAAATCAATTTTGCATTCTTTTGTTAAAAATAACTTGCAGAATGTAATCTCCTTGTGAATAATTTATACTTTTCTTAAAATATTTTTGTTCTGAAGGACCGATTCACAGAAAAGAAAGGGAGAGTGGGAGAAACCTTCCATCTGGTGATAGACTCTGAAGATATCTACAGTGGCCTAGTGATGGTTCATGCCAAAGCACGTAGATTAATTCAGGTGTCCATGTGAGTGTCAGGGATGGAAAGGTGTAGGCCATCTTCCACTGCTTTCTCTTGATCATCAACAGGGAGCTGGATTGCAAGTGGAGCTGCCAGGATATGAACTGGCACCCACATGGGATGTCGGGGTTACAGGTGATGGTTATATCCACTACACACCCATGCTGTCCCCATTCCTCCTTTCTTCTTCAAAATAATACTGTGTACAAATTTCTTAGCCTGGGGTTATGTTCACAAACACAGCACAGCTCAGATAAAGGCTCTACTTGAAAATTGTATTTCTTTATTTGCATTGTCAGCTAGTCAACACTGTAATATTCATATTTTAATAAAATGAATTATAAGTTTGTTTACTGTTTTCATTCACTAGAGTCTATATTAATGTGGGCTTTATAATAGAGTTGGAATATTTTCAGTGCAACCATTAGACATGTTAAATCATTTTAATGTGTATAATGCATTGTCCAGAAATTCCTTAATTATATATCATTTCACATAGTTTTGAAATGATGTGATAATCATACACCAAGTTTTCATTATATGTAGGCAGAAGGATTCTGCAAACTTTTTTTCCACCTGTTCATTTCTGTTTATTCTTGATTTTGGCTTTAGATTTACTTTTGCCAATACCAAACATAAAAAAGTGATTTTTACATCTTGAGCAGAAAATAATTCAACAAAGCAACAGTTTTAAAGTGAACTAATGTCATCTAGACATTTCACTCTGTTGTGTGACTAGCATCTATTTCATATGTTAAAATATTATAATCACTACAAATCAAATTCCTTATCCTTTTATAGTTACTCTCAGTTCCTTCTCTTGCCAGTCATACAACCACCAATCTGTTTCTGTTTCCATGGATTTAACGGTCCTGAGGGTTGTTATAAATTAAATATTAGACTCTGTGGATTTAGGTGACCTTTCATTGTGCATGGTGTTTTCAAGAGGCATCCACATTATTGCAGATATCTACATTTTTCATGACAAATTGATAATTCCTTATAGTAATTCACTGAATTTTTGTTTCCAGTTAACCATACACATACTTGTGTGTTGTTTCCAACCTTGACTGTGTGGAGACAAACACTGTTGTACAAGAAATACTTATATATTTTATAATTTTTGAATGTACTATTAGGTGTGAAATGTTTAGATCATAAATGAAGTTTATGTTGAGTTTTCTAAGGTGGTGACAACTGTCTTCCATACCATATGTGTTATAACTTTCTCACTATCATGGTTTGAAGGTTCCAAATTCCCTATGGCCTCTCCATCACTTGAAAAATTTTGAAATTTATTTTAGCCATGGGGTGGATGTGAGGTGATGGCTCCTTCTGATGTGGAATGGTTTATCCATACTTAATGCTGATTTTCATCCTTAGTAATGCCCTCTGGTCATATGTTTATCTGTGCAAAAATGTCCCTCATATCCTATCCCCATTGTTCATGAATTACTTATATTTTGTTGGTACATCTGAATTTTAAAATATATTTTATTGTTTTATGTTACTCAATGTGTTTATATTTCAAATTTTTGTTAAGGTGTACAAGTCTCATGAATTACATATATACAGATGTAGGATCATAGCGATGCCTCCCACCTAACCCTCCCTCATGTCCACAGTCTCTCGCTTCTTCCTCCTCCCTCTCCTATTCCCACTCTTAATTTTTGCAAAGAACTATTTTCTAGTTTACTTTATACTCATGAGATTAACCCTACCGTATGTAACATGTTCTACAAAGGGTATGAAGTGAATGCACATGGGGGAGGGGTGGTTGGGTGTGGTTCCAAAGGCTCCTTAGTGTGGAACCTCTCAGGTCAGCTCCTCAGGAGTGACATCTGAAGATCACAGAGATCCACACCTCAGCCATAACGAATGCCTCCACACTGATCTGCAGCCAAAGTCAGGAGCCTCAGCACTGTGAGCACAGGTTTCTCATGAGAGGACAGAAGCAGGAAAAATGTCCTGTACAGGAATGTGGGCCACATGGCATAGGGAATGAGAAGAGGCCCCAACCTGCCTTGCTTCTTTGGTGCAGAATATGAGGCTATGGGGCTTTATGTGTGCTGCCCCCGAGGGCCAAGCTGTAGAGGAGCAAACTGTGTTCGTGCCACTGCCCCCTGTCGGCTCCTCACTGCTCTGCAGCCAACAGGCCCTACCAGGCTGTGTCCCAAGTTGTGAGACCTGGGGAGGAGCGGGATGGATGCTTGTGGGGGTTGCCCTGAGGTATCGTTAGTAGGGAGAGTCCTTCAAGCTTCTTCCCCACCGTTTTGGTGAAACCTAGTAATCCTGTAATGTAAAATAATTGTAATGCACCTTGTCTCCCTTGGGCTGGAAGTTTACATCTTAAATTGTGCAGTATATTGTGGAATTCATTTATTCTGGAATAGGAAGTCTTCCATCACGGAGACTCTAACGTTTAAAGAGGAAGTTAATTTGTTTCCTTGTTTCTTCAACCCTCAGAATCACCTTGAGAATTTTCTGAAACAGGAAAACTGCTGGGATGCACTCTGTGATGTCTTACATTGCAGACCTGGGGGTGGCCGTGGCTTTTAGATTCACATGTGGTGAGTGGAGCCTCTGCCCAGTTCTGCTTCCTTGTGTTTTTGTTTTTCCCTTTTTCCTCTTTTAAAACAAATGCAAATTACCTGATTTGAAATTCCCTTCTCTTTCTTCTCAAAGAATGAAAGTATCTACCATGAAACATCAGGTTCTTTCAAACAGTATAATTTGGATTACTTTGCTGAATTTGCTTGAGAAGAAAACCCTACAAAGAAAGGAAGTGGATTGCAAACACTTGAACATTTTTGCATGAACCAACAATAGTCAAAGGCCAAGAGCCATCATAGTAGGAAAAGATTTGTGTGGAGCTCTCCATCAAACTGGAGAAGATTAATGGGAGAACCTCGGATAAAGTCTGAGTATGGAGAAAAACATGACATCACTCAACATGGGACCATCCCATGACCAGGAGAAATCGTCACGGTTCTTTTGTGCAGGAAAAGATACTGATACATGTACACGTACTTCACAGGTGAAAAATCATGCAAGAAAGACCTTATAAATCAGCCTCATTAGACACGTGAAAGACAAATAGACCATTGTTGATGACAGCAGAATAAAACAACAATAAATTTAAAATAACTGCGTTAGACATTAAACCCCCACCTGTTACATTTCCCAGTGTCAGTATATCTTATTACTGACTCCCTGTTCGAAGATATAAAGGATGGAATTATCAGCATATCCACTTGCAAACTGCCAGCAGAAGCCTGTTTGGCAGAGATCATATATAGCTTTATAGAGCAGAGGAAGAGGAGGAGATGAAGAGGACAGAGGAATTAGAGGAAAATGGAAGAATGACAAAGAAGAGAAGAGGAAGAATACAGATCAGAAAATACATTTTTGCTTAGAAGGAGAATTTTCAACGTACCTCACTATAAGGTAACATAGATAATAAAAAGATACTTGAGGGTCAGTGCTGTGGAGCAGTGGGTTAAAGCCCTGGCCTGAAGTGCCAGCATCCCATGTGGTCACTTGTTCAAGTCTGGGCAGCTCCTCTTCCAATCCAGCTCTCTGCTATGGCCTGGGAAAGCAGTAGAAGATGGCCCAAGTCCTTAGGCTCCTGCACCCATGTGGGAGACCTGAAAGAAATTCCTGGCTCCTGGTTTCAGATCAGTGCAACTTGGGCCATAGTGGCCACCTGGAGAGTGAACCAGTGGATGGAAGACCTCTATCTCTGTCTCTACCTCTCTGTGTAAATCTGTATTTCAAATTAATAAAATAAATCTTCAAAAAAAGGTACTTGAAAAGTCAAGCTTACAATGTGATTTGTTGGAAACACATAAAAGTTTGTGCTCAACAATTCAAAGATGCTTCTTCCTTTTAGAAACACAGTGATTATGAACTAGCCATCAACTTGAAATAGACTGTTCATCACAACATGCAGAACACTTGAAATACAAGGGGCACCTGTGTTCTCTCCTTGAAGAAGTTTTGTTTCTGTACATATAGAAATGCATAATTTTTTTTTCTGCAAGTCTATCTTCATGCAGATCTGGAGGAAAGATTCAGAAAATAAGACCTATTTGGGAGCCAGCAACTTGGCTCACTTGGTTAATCCTCCGCCTGCAGCGCCAGCATTCCATATGGGTGATGGTTCTAGTCCTGCTTGCTCCTCTTCCAGTCCAGCTCTCTGCTGTAGCCTGGGAGGGCAGTGGAGGATGACCCAAGTACTTAGGCCCCTGTACCCACATGGCAGACCAGGAAGAAGCACCTGGATCGTGGCTTCGGATCTGCACAGCCCCAACTGTAGCAGCCATTTGGAGAATAAACCAATGGAAGGAAGACCTTTCTCTCTGTCTTTCTCTCTCTCCCTAACTCTATCAAATAAAAAAAAATTAAAGAAGACCTATTTGGTTTCAAAACTGCTACCAATAGTAATTATTTATATGAACATACTTTTCAGATTTCCATAGAAAACTAGATGGCAAGCATTAAGCTTCACTATGTGCAGTGCCTTTTGATCTACAGTACTTGGAGTCCCCCCCAACCCAGTGAGTGATTCTGATGTCTTCTAAATGTTCTGCATTTTCATGATTCTCCTTTTTTCAGGCTCTAATTGGAGTTAGTGTCCTGAATTGGGATGGGAGCTGATGCCCAGGTTTGACTAGGGAGAGAATTAACAGTTATAAATGCCAAGCTGTGCACCACCATTGTCCACACTTAGATATCCTGCCTCTGCTTGCCACATAGCCTTCAGCTGAGTTATTTTCAATCCCATGACTTTGTGCAAAGTTATGTTCATGTTGACATTGCTCGGGGAATCATATAATGATGTGCTAATTTAAATAACCATTTTGGCCCTAAAATGGAATATATGCAAAAACTCACCAAGAGTGATTTGTATTTAATTCATAATAGTTTCCTTTGAAAATCAGTTTCTTTTCCTCATGGTGCATGCAATTTAGAACATTCCAGAGCCTGTTCTGCCATTTGCTACAAATACAAAATCCAAGGACTTGGGAGAGCCAGCTGTTGACACAAATGAAATTAACTGGTGTTCATCCTAATAATCTCCCATGGTTTGAGAGCTTTGTAGATCACAACTCTTCTAACACAGACCTTCAGGAAACTCCCCTTTCTCCTTTTCCATTTCCTCCTATCTACTTAGAACATCAAAAATATGGCTACTCCAATCTCTGAGTACTTCCTCTTTGGATTATACCTTTGGACAAAGAAAATCTCCATTTTTCACCTCTTTGTGCACCTGAGAAGGTACCCAAATGAATATGGGTTTTCTCTCTCCCCTTTTTTTAATTTTTTTATTTGACAGATAGAGTTAGACAGTGAGAGAGAGACAGAGAGAAAGGTCTTTCTTCCATTGGTTCACCCCCAAGTGGCCACTGTGGCCGAAGCTATGCCAATCCGAAGCCAGGAGCCAGGTGCTTCCTCCTGGTCTCCCATGCGGGTGCAGGAGCCCAAGTGCTTGGGCCATCCTCCATTGCCCTGCAGGACAAAGCAGAGAGCTGGACTGGAAGAGGAGCAATCTGCACTAGAACCCGGTGCCCATATGGGATGCCAGCGCTGCAGGTGGAGGATTAACCAAGTGAGCCACAGTGAGCCTTCTCCCCTTCTTACCTAATCTCATCTGTGGGAATTGTAGAGTTCCAGGAGTGTCCTAATCTGAGCAGAAATTCTTGTCCCTCAGAGTACTGCTACAGTAGAGGTCTCACTCTCCTTCAGCTATAATGTGGTATGTCCTTGTCCAGCCCTGAAAGCCAGATGAGGAGACTCTCCCTGTCCTTATCTCACTGTGCACAACATGATAGAGGTCAAATCCAAGAGTCATGTTGGACAAAAGAGAGGGGTTCCAGCTGATGTCCTCAATGGTAACTATCAGAGCCAGAACTTCCTGGTAGTTCTTGGATGGAAACCTGCACGAAGGACAAAGGGACCCTTAGGGAAAAGATTCCAACCATGATTATTATCAACTCCAGTCCTATAGAATGAATGTTTTATGAAGTTTGCAGAGGTTGAAATATTTCTCTGTAGCATGATCATATTTGAGGAGGTCCTTGAGGGGGATAATACAATTTTTTATGACTTACCTACCCACTTTCTTGGATGTTTTCAATATGAGAATTTGCAGAGAGCTTGTTACATCTCTAACTGGTGAAGACAGTGAGAAAAGGAAAGGAAAAATGTCTCTTCTTGAGGCAGGAAACGTGTCTTTGACAGAGGCCAAACTCATGTAACTTGATCCCAATCTTCCCAGCCTCAGCAATTCAAAAAATAAATTCCTGTTGTTAAGTAAAGAAGTCATGGTATTTTGTTACATGAAAACTCCAGGTGACAGGCACAACAAGGGAGATTATTAGGAAAATGGAATATTCTAGTCTTCCACCACTTTAAAGCATGATTAACACCTTTTGGTGTTGAGATTGTACATTATGGCTGTCATTTTATGTTGCATGCTTTTTTCTCCCCTTGTAGCTGACCTCTGGACATTTTGAGCCTGTCCTCTGTGGCCATTCACTTTTCATTCTCTCTTTCAGATGATATTGAAGAATACACCTCTGACCTATGCATGGTCTCTTAGATGCTTCATTTCAGCCCAGCCTGTGTGGGACTGGCCATCTCTGTTCACTTGAAAAGTATTCAATTCATGACAGATTTGAAAGTTAGAGAAGAACAGGAATAGCATATGTGTAGCCTTGGTGGGATTGATCCCAGTGACCAAGAAGACACGCTATGCAACAGCATGGCCATGTCATATGCTGATCAGGACATCTTCATCAAACGTGGTTATTCTTTGCTTAGACAGCAAATGTGTGATAGTCGTGAGCTTTCACCATGAGAACATTTAATGGCATGGAAAATCTGGGTCCCCATCTCCCAGTGGGATTTTTTTTCATTTATTAAACTTTTATTTAATGAATATAAATTTCCAAAGTACAGCTTATGGGTTACAATGGCTTACCCCCACCCGCAACCCTCCCCTTTCCCGCTCCCTCTCCCCTTCCAATCACATCATGATTCATTTTCAATTCTCTTTATACACAGAAGATCAGTTTAGTATATATTAGGTAAAGATTTCATCAGTTTGCTCCCATATAGCAACACAAAGTGAAAAAAAAAT
Source organism: Lepus europaeus (assembly GCF_033115175.1). Classification (NCBI taxonomy): domain Eukaryota; kingdom Metazoa; phylum Chordata; class Mammalia; order Lagomorpha; family Leporidae; genus Lepus; species Lepus europaeus. The sequence goes on from NW_026909003.1 coordinate 63,088, forward strand.
ACTGTTGGAGTACTAGCTATAGCATTAAATAACTGTGTACAGCCCATTAAAGACAGAGATCCTACATAATTTTTTTAATTATTTAGTTTTCTATGCCGTTTCCAATTTAACACCAGGTTTTTTTTTTCATTTCCAATTCTCTTTATAGACAGAAGATCGATTCAGTATGTAATTAGTAAAGATCTCATCAGTTTGTCCCCACACAGAAACACAAAGTGTAAAAATACTGTTTCAGTACTAGTTATAGCATCACTGCACATTAGACAACACATTAAGGACAGATCTCACAAGGGATGTAAGTACACAGTGACTCCTGTTGCTGACTTAACAATTTGACACTCCTGTTTATGGCGTCACTAATATCCCTAGGCTCTAGTCATGAGTTGCCAGGGCTATGGAAGACTTTAGAGTTCGCTGACTTTGATCTTATTCCGATAGGGTCATAGTCAAAGTGGAAGTTCTCTCCTCCCTTCAGAGAAAGGTACCTCCTTCTTTGATGGCCCCGTTCTTTCCACTGGGATCTCACTCACAGAGATCTTTCATTTAGGTCTTCTTCTTTTTTTTTTCTTTTCCATGGTATCTTGGCTTTCCATGCCTACAATACTCTCATAGAATGGCAGATGTCCTAAACAACTCTCTGGCCTCAGAATCAGCCCATAAGGCATTCGGATATGGCTGAAGAGCCCAGTGGGATTTTGACAACAGTGAGACACATTTCCTGTTCCACTCATTCCATTTCCTGCTAATTCCATTACATATATTTCTCCACTCATTTGCTGGTTCTGAAAATTTATAGCCAGCTAGCCCTTCCAAATATCCAGATGATGTTTACATCATTAGATTCTGGTTGATGTTTTTCATTGCTCAGTTTCTGGGGGTATCCTGCAACACCTTGCAATACTGTCCACTGAATGCCTCCTTGGAATGAAAGCTTTGGCATGATTTTGACATGACCATGAGTGATGGGGGTTACAGGATAGACAATGCTGTGTATGCTGTGGCCCATAGCATACATGAGATGCTTCCACAAGAGGTAGAAATGCAGCCTTGAGCCATGGGGCAAAGGTCACGTTTTCTCCCTGGCAGGTAACCCTTTCCATTACATGCCATGTACCTTTGAAGTTTAAAAACTTTTATATATCTTTCTTTTTTCTACTACTTATTTGTTTAAGGTATACAAACTTCATGTAAAAACTATTATTATTGGGGCTGGTGTGGTGGTATAACAGGTAAAGCCTCTGCCTCTAGTGCCAACATCCCATATGGGCATTGATTCCAGTCCTGGATGCTCCATTTTCAATCATTTTGGTCTTGGAGAGAAGTAAAAGATGGCCCAAGAGCTTGGTCCCCTGTGCCTGCTTGAGAGATCCAGAAAAAGCTCCTGGCTCCCACTTAGATCTTCTAAGCTCTGCCCCATTGTGGCCTTTTATAGAGTGATACATGGGATGGAAGACTCTCTCTCTCTCTCTCTCTCTCTCTCTCTCTCACTCTTTCACTTACTCTCTCATTCTCTCACTTCTCATTCTCTCTCTCACTCTCTCACTTTCTTACTCTGCTTTCAAGTGAAATCTTTAAAAACAATAACTATTGTAGCCAATGGAGATGTGAGGTGCTATATCAGTGTGGCTTTGAATAGTATTCCAAGTTGGCTGGCACCACAGCTAACTAGGCTAATCCTCCACTTGTGGTGCCGGCACACCCACCAGGGCACCAGATTCTGTCCTGGTTGCTCCTCTTCAAGTCCAGCTCTCTGCTGTGGCCTGGGAAGGCAGTGGAGGATGGCCCAGGTGCTTGGGCCCTGTGCCCGCATTGGAGACCAGGAGAAGCACCTGGCTCCTGGCTTCAGATCGGCACAGTGCACTGGCCACAGTGGCCATTGGAGAGGGTAAACCAACGGCAAAAGGAAGACCTTTCTCTTTGTCTCTCTCTCTCACTGTCCAATCTGCCTGTCAAAAAAAATAATAGTAAAACAATTCAAAAAAGAATAGTATTCCAAGTTTACTGAAGATTATGACCCTCAGTGAGGCCTTTTGCTCATCTATTTGTGCAGGAATGTCTGTTGAATTTCTGTACCCATTGTTGATGATGTTTTTATGGTTCCTTCTGCTTTTAAAAATGTAAGTTGTAAACGAGTATCTGGAAGGACGTGTAGTCATATTCTCCCATTTTCTATCAGATGTTTGACTTGAAACTCTCCCTCCAGTTATGTAACCAGTGGCCCAGGCACTGTAGTCTGATCTTCCCTCCCTCTCTAAGCTGTTGCTTTCTCCAGCTCTTGACTGCTGGGATTGCGTGTTGTATCCTTGATCATACTGCATGTCTGCACCTTCCACACTGATCCACGGCATACTTCTTCCTTCCATAGAGTTTCCACTGCGGTTTTCTCTCTAACTCTCCCCTGAGAACTTATTTCCTCCACTTTTACTTTTACTGTCTACACCTAGCCTAAGACAGTAAGCCCTTACCTAGTCAGCCATCTTGGACTCTCCCCAGTAATCAGCAGTATTAGTCCTAGGTTAGATGGATAACAGTAAAAAAAAAAGATTCTTGGTAGATTACAATATGTGGCAAAACTAGCAAAGTATCAAGTTCTGTTACATTCAGAGGAGCTACATAAGATTCAGTATGGCTGGAAGATGGATGATGTGTGGCTTCTTGGGTGGGACAGAATACAGAAAGGATGACAAAAATGCACTGTTGTAGACTTCACATACCGGCATAGCTAATTTTGAGCTCCTGAGCATTGATACAGTGAGTGCTGACATGCTAGATCACCTCTGCCTTGTGGATTTTCTTAGTTTGTTTTTCTGCTTGCCAGGACATTAATCTTACAATGTGCTTATAGTGATTTCTACTTTTGATTTGAAGTGTGTTGAGCCTGAGAAGATAGTCCAGGATAGAGTCCATTGGAGACACTGTTCTCAATGCAGACTGAGTGTTAAGTTCTTGTGTGTGTTCCCTGTACACACAGAGAATTCTGTACCTACCAATTCAAATGTCCACATGTTTTTATTTTTGGAAACTGCTTTACAGTAACCTAGATGTTATTGGACTTCAAAATAAATAGAAAATATATATCAACTTTTAAGGCAGTGTTGCTAAAATTCAATTTAGACAGAAATGTATGATCTCAGATTTTTATACTTTTATGCAATTAGAATATATATTTCCCTACAATAAGATTGAAGTTCTACATTTGAGGCATTCATTCCAACCTATTAAAAACATCAAATTCAGCATGAAGAATGTAGAAGATAAAAAGTGATGAATATGAGAGAAACACTAAAGATAAAAAAAGTGATGAATATATCTGGGTGCTAAACTTTTTTAAATTAATGCATAATTATTTCATAACACACATTTTCTATGATTTTCTGAAGCCTCCTCATTGCATGGAGTTCATTCTCTCCATTCCCAACCTTTGTTCAGTGAATCGTGTACATTCAGAGTGACTCTACTTTTAGTTTCTACACATTACAGAGAACAGGAGATAATTGCTCTCTGATTTAGATTTACTGAATAGACAACAAGTTTCATCATTGTACAGGTAATAAATCTAACTCATCAAGACTGCATATTTTCATTTTTATGCAAGTCACTGAATTCTGCTCTGTATTTTGTGCCTGTACTGTGTCTCAATTTGCATGAGCCACTATTCAAAATCTAACTAATGGCATCAGAGCAGTGGCCAGGCAATGGAAAATGTGTTTTGCTTGAAATATTAGGCATCTCATTGATAGCAGTTTCAGTTTAGAAAAATTTTGAGTGGAATAATAGAGTTCTCTTATATGCTCTCTTGCCCATCCTTATTAGATTTACTCAGTTAGCAATACATCATACTGGTAAGGAAGCACAAATAATTAGCCAGTGTTGATCATCATTATTGCCTACAGGACATGCTATCCATTGTGTATTGTGCAGTCTATGGATTTGGCAAAGGTTTAATTGTACATAGCTCTCCTGATGGTGTCCTACATAAGCGTCCTGAAAGTTGCTTGCATTCAAGAAGTACGGGGGTCTGCAGGCATCATCCATCCCTTGGGGCTTGTGGTGGTGGGAATAAAGAGGTGACTTCTGGTGGGTATTTTCTGATTTAGAATAAAAAACAAAAAGTACTCAGATAGTCCCTAGTACTCATGAAAGCATCAACCAAGGTTGTAGTTGCAAAAACAGATCATCATGGGATTACCGTGGTTAACAGCAATGTGGAAGGCTTTCATGATTTATAACTAAAAATGAAGTGACTTGACATCCTGAATGAGAACTTCTGAATTCAGGGTGATTACTGGTTCCACAGTGATTAAAAACCACATGTCCTAGTGAGTATCTCTGTAAACAGGATTGGTTTGGGGGTGTGTGGCATCAAGGTGAGGTACAGCTGCCCAGAACAATGGCATGGGAGGCTGCCCTATTGTTCTTTGGGTATTTGAAGTGTGTGACACTGGAGTTTTCTGGTCTGAAACCTGAGAACCTCGCCTGATGCCCCCCTTTGTCCCATATGATGTAATCCAGGTACATAATAGCCAAAAGTTCATGGAGAGGTTTATTGACAAGCCTATGCGCCAAAAGTAACTAATAGGAGTTTCTCCCTTGAGTCTTTGTATCCATGGACTTGGAGGAAATTCTTCACCTGGGGTGAAGAGGATGAATCACAAACATGATTTCCTTCTTGTGTTTTTCACCAGGGCAGAAGACCTGAGCTTCAGAACCTCGGGGCAGAAAGGGTTTCAGATTCCCCCATGGATGGGTGGACAGATGGTGGAAAGAAGTCCGATGGAGCAGTATTAAAGTGGCATGATTCAAGCAATCACACACACACACACACACATGCACGCACATGCCCACACACCTACAAATGTGCATGCTATATGTATGCACCTGCATGCTCTATGTATGCACCTGCATGACCTGCACGTTCCACTGCTGTTATGACCTAGGGTTTTCACAGACGTTGAAGATGTTTCCTTTGATTTTTCTGTTGCTCTTTCTGCAGCTGTATCTCCTTGTGACTTGTCAGGATGGTCGGAACTGCTTTTTCCAGATTGAACGGAGTTATTACAAGGATGGAGATATTGAGATCACTGCCTTTTTCCCCATTTACATATACATGATTCACAGAGGCATGAATATGTTCAAAAAGATATTATATTCAAAGGGTAAGTTCTTTTGGCAATAATCATTTTCCCTTGATTTACATAGTAGCTACTTGTGATTGGGTCTGCAGAAGGATAGACAAATGCGTTCTGTGCCCCTGCCCTGTCCATACTCTGTCCCCCTAAAAACTGCAGATAATTAATCTGGGACATGAGGAAGACATTCCTTCTGGCCTGGCACCGTGAAGGGTTCAGGAAATGTTATCTCATCATAGCAGGAAGGAGAGTCTGGTTGGGATCTTCCTGTCCTTCCCTGTCTATGTTCATCAGCTCAGGGCCTACTGTGCCTGCCTCAGTAGTAGATTCTTACAGAACCCATGCACTGAAATGAATGAACCTGAGTTACATGAGCTCTTCCACATGCGCTCACAAACATTTCTGCTACGTACTAGATTTGGGGCCATGAGCTCACTTTATTTTTTCTAACAGTCACAAAGCAGAAATGATATTCAAGAAAGTATGTTTGTTACTAGTTAAAAGTAATTTCAGGACAACATTTTTGCACAAGTATAATAATAAACATATTTTAATGATGAATATACCCATAAGAACTTTAATGGTTGGAATCTACAGCATTCACGATGTGTCCCTCATTCTATCTTTTTCTGTGAAAAATATATTTCAGAAGGGGGATTATTCTGCTTCTGGCCCCTTTAAGATACACTTTTATAGCTAAATATAAATGTTTCATATATATATATATGAAAATGTCATGCCTCCAGAATATAGTATCTTGTAGGACAGCGAAATTGTTTTCTTCACACCTGTTTTTGAAGGTGCGAATTTTTAATTGGTTTCTACTGTAATGCTACAGGAAGTAGGTTGATGCTGCAGAGATCTTTGATAGAAGGTAGATATTGGGACATAGATCATTGTAGTATCATTAAAGCCAATGGAATTGAGAACTTTAGTTGGTGCAACCAAGGTGATGCAACTGATCAAGTATTTTAGGCATTTGTCCAAAGTTCTGTCCAGAAAAATCTAATGGATCCTACGTTGTTCAAATGATATTTTTCGCTTCACATTGATTTTTATAAATTTGCACAATTTGATATGTGCACATGGCATCCCACTTATGAAATATTTATTTATTAGTAATAGTGTTCCCCATGGTTATGCATGCAGCAGATCATTTAAGTGTACTCTAAATGATGGAGTCTGGGAGATAGTAAATTTCCAGCATCAGGAATAGATTCTATGAATAGAGCCCAGGTTTCCCAAGATGTATGCCATGCAATTATAATCAAATATTAGCCAACCCAGGAGAAAATATCCGTGTTGATAATACTTGCAAAAACAAGCAATATTGAACTATCAGTAGATTTAGACAGTATAGCATCCAGTATTAGATTCACCAACTTTAGAATACACAATAATTCCTGATAAACTCTTTTTAGAGTTAAGGAACACAGCATAAAACAGATCGAACAGCTCACTCTCACAAATGCCCAGTATGTTAAAGAGCCTTCTAGATCTTTTGGTACCAGGCAGGAGCTGGAGAAAGAAATGAGAGGATGAGGAATTGACAGAATTGTAGAAAAATGAGGAGAGGAAAGAAAAATAAGAAATACAAAACTGAAGATTCTTTGATTCGTTTAGCAAGGATTTTCAAATTTCCTAATTCTACATACAAAGTATGAATGATATATTTGGATAACAAATATTTATAGAGACTCTCTATATGTGTATTTATAAAGCAATATAGAGAGAGCAACTGTATACATGGTTATGGAACATGTATATATAAATAGAGAGAGAGAATATGTGTATAAGATACATACACGCATACATATCATGCTGCAACATGAACCAAGAACTGAAAAACTCTCACTTCCTCTGAAGCACACATGACCCTTTACATGCAGGGCTCATGACCCAGTCTATTCATCGAGACGCAACACACAGGACATCTGAAAGTAAACAAGGGGCTCCTCATTTACATTCTTGGTGAAATGTCAGATCCCAGAAAGCAGAAATGCATCGTGCGCTTTGCATGAAAGGCTATTTATGGTTGGCTCTGTAGGGAAAACTGAGTGAAGAAGCCTGTTTGGAGCAAATACTGATACCACTGATAATGATTTCTCTTCACATATACCTAGAGTTTTAACTAAATGCATGATTATCTTAACTGTAATGCATCATGTGTCTCACAGCCCAGTGTTTCAAGTCCACCCAGGGAGTGTTTCAGGGTTCACTAAAGTGCTCCTCCCTTTTTACTGTTTTCCTTCTTCCAAGCTCTGAACCTGATTTCATTTTCCTGGCTTCTGATGGTGGTTGATGGGTGAGTTTGATGGGGAAGAGATTTTTCAGGATAAAATCCAGACTTCCATCTACCATTCTCAGTACTCTGACATTCTTCCTCTTTCTGATCACATAGCCTTCAGTTGAGTTACTCCCTTTTCCCATTGCAAACTGCAGCCTTATGATCTATGACTGCTATTTCAAGAAGCATTTAATGATGTGATAAGATGAAGAGTCATTATAGTTTGTGAATGTAGGAAACATTTATAGAGGCAGTGCTAAAGATGGTGTGCCTTTCCTTGTCATGCTTTCTTTGACAACTTGAATGTTCTTCCTAGGTATGAATGAATTGAGAGAGATCATTCCAGAGCCCATTTTAGTATTTACTATAGATATCACATATAAAATATAGAAGTAGCTGCTACCAGAGATGATTTAAATTGATGATATGTGTATCCAAAAACAAGATCGTGTTTTTTGGCTGCATGTGATAATATGCCCAAGACATTATGGTGTAAACGCAGATCTTATTTTCCAGAATCATTTAGTCAGGGAGACTGGGATAAAGGCTGCAGCAGTATTGGTCCCTGTGAGGACATATGTCCTGCAAATACGACAACCTCCACACTTAGTGCACAGCAAATGTACAGATAAGGATTACAACATACGGATTTTTGGCCATGACCAATCCATCGGTCACAGTAATTATGGTAAAATGAAGATAATCTGGATTGGAGGCTTTTCCCTTAAAGATCCTTGTACCCTTCATGCAGGTTTCAGTCCAAAAACTACCAGTATGTTCTGGCCTTGGTTTTTTCCATTGAGGAGATCAACAAAAATCCCCATCTTTTACCCAACAAGACCTTGGGATTTGATCTCTATAATGTCATGCACAGTGACATGATGGTGATGGAGAATCCCTTCCTCTGGCTTTTGGGACTGGAAAAGGATGTTCCTAATTACACATGTAGGAAACAGAGCAAGTCTGTAGCCGTAATATCAGGAACCAGCATTGCTGTCCAAATGGGGACACTCCTGGAACTCTACAAAATTCCACAGGTGAGTGTGTAAGGGAAAGAGAGGGAAAAAGCACATCACCTTAGGTGCCTTACTTAGATCAAAAGTTTAAGTAACAGAGACCTTATATATTTCACACAGTGTATATTCCAATGAGAAGGTTGCAGGGATTTGGTGGAGTAGCCACATTTGTTCTGAAGTGATGTGGGTGAGGGATATGAGAAATGTTTTCCTCAACCTGTGAGTCTAATGACTCATGAACTAGGAAGTTTATATGTAGTAGGAGATGAGAAAAATGAAATATTCTAAAATCTTCTGATACATCCATCATTTGCTTAATTTCTTAAGGAATAAGATTGTTCACTACAGCAATAACCTTACACAGATTTCTCGCATTTTCCCATAGCTGACTCTTGGGTCTTTTGAACCTCTTCTGAGTGACAGTGGTCAGTTTCCTTCCCTCTATCAGATGGCACCCAAAGACACTTCTCTGGCCCTTGGCATGGTCTCTTTGATGCTTCATTTCAGCTGGACCTGGGTGGGTTTGGCCATCTCAGACCTCCCAAAAGGTATTCAGTTCATGTCCGATTTGAAAGTCGAGATGCAGAAGAATGGCATCTGTGTGGACTTTGTGGAATTGACCGCAGCCACTGAGGAATCTCATATTTCACTCCAGATTAGGTTTCATATCCAGATCCTAAAATCATCAGCAAATGTGGTGATTCTTTTCTGTGCCACTGATTCACTCATAGGTGTCAGCTTCCCAACATGGGAACGTTTAATGACATGGAAAGTCTGGGTCACCACCTCGCAATGGGATTTTGCCAGTGGTGAGAAACACATCCTGCTCCACTCATTCCATGGGACTCTCATTTTTTCACACCACCGTAGTGAGATCTCTGGTTTCAGAAACTTTCTTCGGACAGCTAACCCTTCCAAATACCCAGAAGACATTTACCTCTCTACATTCTGGTCATGGTATTTTGATTGCTCAGTTACTGGGCCATCCTGCAAAACCTTGCAGAATTGTCCACTGAATGCCTCCTTGGAATCATTGCCTCCACATCATTTTGATATGGCCATGAGTGATGGGAGTTACAACATATACAATGCTGTGTATGCTGTGGCCCACAGCGTACATGAGATGCTTCTACAAGAGTTAGAAATGCAGCCAGGGAAGAAGGGGGCAATGGTGGCATTTTCTCCATGGCAGGTAATTTGGTTTCCTTTACATGACATGTATTATTGGAATGATCCCCTTAAAAGCTTCTGTGGGTTTTCAAACCAATAACTTGGGGTCCTTTCTTCAATCACAATATATAAATGAGCCTTTGCTTATAATTTGTGATTAGAAACAGGGTTCCATTTTCAAGTGGGAAGGTAACTTGGATAAGCACCAGTGCTATGTCTTAAAAATTACTCTCCCATCCTGTCAATTTAATTATGACTTGTGAATACCTAGATTGTGTCATTCCATTTTCAATCTCAGCAGTAAAAAAATTATTACTTTTTAGTGTCAAATGTTACTGAGTATGTTCATTCATAATGTACATAAGACATCTCATTAAATTGCATACTTTTTTATTCTGGTAACTGCATTACAGATGGTTGTCCTAAGGACACTGAGAAAATAAGTGAGTGTTGGTAGCGTGGACTCCACAGTTTGAAATGTTCGTAATTTCACAGTTAGATATTTTTGATTGCCCTTATTTTTTGTTGAAAGTGAGTGAAATCACACTTATTTTGATGTAGTCTTCATCAGGTTTTTAGCTTTAATATGGTGGGTGGATATAAAAAGTTCCCTTTGTTTATTTATGATTACAGACAAAAGGCTTTCTCTAACCTGGGTTTCATGTGTTATCACTTGGGCAGTCTTCATGCGAATATGATGCATTTTTTCAGTTGCACCCATTTCTCAAGAACCTCCAACTTACCAATCCTGCGGGTGACCTCGTGAATTTGAATCACATGAGGAATTTGGAAGCTGAATATGACATTCTCAACTTTTGGAATTTTCCATATGGTGTTGGACATAAGGTTAAAGTAGGAAAGTTTTCCCCGTATGTTCCACAGAGCCAACAGTTGTCTCTCTCTGAGAATTTGATAGAGTGGGCCACAGGAATTACAGAGGTAAGTTGTGTCTGATCATAGGAATCAGAGTACACACATTGTTACTCCCCAATTCATATGGGGATTTGTGCAACTTGGCTTATTAAAACATACTTAGAGACATTAAACCACACCCCTCCCAATCTAAATACTTTGTTATGTTTTTATTGTCTGAGGATGGACAGTACACATACTTGTTACTCCACGTGTGTTGAATCTATTTATTTAGGAAATAAACTTGCATGCCATTATTGTGTCAGAAATAGGTGTTTCTAGTTTAAGTGAATAGGTTGTGCAGGACTTGAAAACCCTCTACTTGGAACATAAGCAATAGTCCCAGCTCTGACCAATACTCATCTGATTTTTCTCAGACTCCACGTTCGGTATGCAGTGAGAGTTGCAGCCCTGGATTCAGGAAAACCCCTCTGGAAGGAAAGCCTACCTGTTGTTTTGATTGCACACCTTGTTCTGAAAGTGAGATTTCCAATCAGACAGGTAAGTCAGTGCCAGCCTCATGGAGAAATTAACACCTGTTTCTTAGAATTTTCCTATTCCCCATGAAAAGAAAAAGATGTGGATTATGACTGATGAGAAGATTCTTTTCACCTTTTGGTGGAAGTTAAACCTTATATTCAGTAATAATCCTTAAAAGGATAAAACTTGGCACACTATACTTTACTACATGTAGTATTTGCAAAATCATTTAGGTAAATTCATCTCTGTGTTCCTTGTGCATGTTTAGGTAAAATGCTTTCACCAAATTCAAGTATAGCATGCTTGGAGTGAGAAAGCACAACTCTCATCAAACTGTGTATAAGATGAAAACCTGTATTAGAAATTATACAGTATATCATGCTGAGGATAATACTCATCAGATATCATAAACAGGACTAATCTTAGCCTTTGAAAAATCATTGCCTATCAAAATATAAATCTTCAGGAACATTCATATGCTTACACACATACACTCATGAGTAAAATTTATGTCAAAATAATACAGGCTGACATCCATGGTAAAAAGTATGCATAGCAAGGTAGGTCAATGACATCAAATTCAACACAAACCCTTGAAGATAGCATGTGGATATTATAAGGAAACTGAAGTAAATAAAAATTGGAAGAGCTTATAGTTGGTGCTCATAAAACAAGCAAAATTTATGAACCTCAGCAAGATGGAACAGTACTAAAAACAAGATTACAATGTCTGTGTGTTACAGAAATAGAGCTTAAGAGATCTCTACACAGATATAAAAATACTAATATTAGAACTTTTTAATCATTTAATGGTGATAGATAGAAGAATATAGAAGAAATTCAGAAATTTCCAGATAGAAATATTATGAAATACATTGAGAATTTTTGAAAAATCCAAGTATCTTCATGATTATTAAAATAATTCTCAGTACTTTTATTGTGCTAGACACTTTCACATAGGAAAGGAACTCTTTTCTCAACTCCTGTACAGAATAGGAAAAATCAAAAAAATTCTGTTTCTTCTACAGGAACATCTTAACTCGTTTGGTCAAATACTACCAGATATTTCAGTAAAATGAAATTGTAAGACACTGTTGTTGAAATACATTCACACATTTGAAATTTTAAACAACATAAATCCAACAGTATTTTTAAGTAGGTTACATCATGCCCAATGCCTTGCATACAATGTAATTCAGTTTATAGTCCCTGAAAAGATAGTAATAAGAATAGCATAACTGAAGAAAAACATTTAATAGATCTAAGTGATCTAAGAATTATAAAACAAGAACAAAACAACTCAAAAATGCCAAAAAGAAGAATCAGTTTTCAATCCTAAAGTGTGTTTCAGAATGCTAAAATCATGGAAGTTATGGCTGAAGATTGGATACAAAGTTGAAGAAAGAATGCAACTTCTGCAGGAAATTACCCAGAATGGTCTGCTTTGTGCATATAATAGAAATGAAAGCCATGCAACTTATTATAAAGGAAGATACAAAAGTGGCATCATTTTCAACTGATCTTGGGATGGTGTAATACAATCAAAAATCAGTAATTGAGTTAAGTAGTGCTGGAATACTAGATTAAATACAAAAAAACAGTTATTTTTGCTTCCAAATTCTGCAAAACAAAGCTCTGAAAGATGAGCGCATGTAATGTCTCAAAAGTATGAACTATCCAAAGATAAGACCACCTAAATTTTGGAAGACATCTTCAAGTTGCGGTATCTGAATCGATGGAGCAATGTATAGAAAAAGAAGGGGATGCTGACAGATAGAGAGAAAATCCATGTTCAAGGATAAAAAGGCAGCAAAGTGGAAATATGCCAGTAGGGTTCAAGGTGATCTCCAGACTGACTTTGATTACAGGCAGCATCCCAGTGTGTTCCTTGATGGAAATCTGCTCAAGAATGGCATCTTATCCAGAAGGTATCAAGTGTACAACTCTTCTGTGTTTCTCTAGAGCTTGATCATCTGCTTTCTAATGCTGATCTCTCAATCAGTGCTTGCCCATAGAATGACTATCCAGATCGTACCTTAGAGAGATGTGGTTTAGTGAGATCATTGGGTGCTTTCTGTGCACCCAAAATTCACAAAGTAAATATCCCGGTGCATGATATTAAGAGTGGCAACCTGGGGCCAGTACGGTGGCTAGGAGTTGAAGCCTCTGGCTGGAACGCCAGCATCCCAGTTGGGCTGCAGTTCCAGTCTCAGCTGCTTCACTTCCAATGCAGCTCTCTGCTGATGCTTGAGAAAGCAGCAGAAGACAGCCCAAGTTTCTGAGCCTACACCCATGTAGGAGACCAGGAAGAAGCTCCCATTTATTGCCTTAAGACAGCCTAGTTCCAGCTATTGCCATCATTTGGGGTGTGAATCACTGGTGGAAGATTTCTTCCTTTCTCTTTTTCCCTTTCTCTTTCCCCTTCTCTTTCTCCCTGTCCTCCTGTCCTTCTCTCTCTCCCTCTCACTCTCCTTCTCTGTCCCTAGTACTTCTCCTCCTCCTTTTGAAACTCTGCCTTTCCATTAAATTATAAATAAATAATTAAACACTCATTAGAAATAAAACTGGGATCCTCTAGTCATTGAGAGGGCCATGAGAATCCAGAGGGAATAACACCATTAAAACAAGGGCTTACTGCAGGCATGGAAAGCCAAGACTCTGGCAAAAAATAGCCTACATGGAGGATCTCCATGAGACCTCAATGGAAAGAAATGGTCATCAAAGAATATACTCTTCTCAGAAAGGAGGATAGAACATCCAACTGCTTATGGCAGTGTCCAAATACTGATGGAGTCTATGGTTACAGTAGGCTTCCATAGCCTTGGCAGCCCATGGCAAGAGCCTTGGGTGATCACTGATGTCATACATAAGTGTTAATTGTTAAAGGAATAACAGAATTCACCGTGCACTTACTCCCCATGTAGGAACTCCATCCATAATGAGTTGTACTATGAGAATTGACTGCAACCTTTTTCCCAAACTGTGTTCTGTATGTAGTTTGTCTGCATGGATACAAACTGTTCAAATCTATGCTTAATATGGAGTTGGTCCTCTATATTTAAAATCAAACTAAAAAATGAACCATAATAAAGAAGGAGATGGGAGAGGGGGAGGGAGGTGGGATGAGAGTTAAGATGGGAAGGTGGGTTTAGGAGAAAGAACCACTATATTCCCAAAATTCTATCTATGAAAAAATGCATTTGTTAAATAAAAACTTTAAAAAGTTGAATGTATGAAAGAATGTGTTCATTAAGAAAACTTAAGAAAACAAGGACTGCTGCTTGCTCCTGTTCAAAGTGAGGATGCAGCAAGCATGTGCCATGTATAAAGGTCAGAGTAGTCTTTACCACACATAGAAACCCCTGGCATCTTGACCATCACTTCCCAATCTGAAGGAACCATGAAGAATGAATTTGTGGTGTTAAAATGAAACAGGCAAAAAAGGTAGGTTTTTAAAGTACCATGAGTAGGTTCACAGAGTAGCCCTTAGGACGTTGTTAGGACAAAAAGAGCATGTACTCATGAGCATGTAAGGTACTTTGGGAGATGAAGTAGTAACTCACTAACATGAGGACGATGGGCATGAATAATGGCCAATAATTTGTAGATGTCATATTATATGCTATTTCAACATCAAATAAGGACTACTGGCCTAAAATAGCTAAGTTGGGTCCTTGTGAATCAGGAACTTGGGATGATGTTATTGTATGTTTCTCACTAGATATGGACCAGTGTGTGAAGTGTCCAGATCTTCAGTATGCCAACACAGAGCACGACCAGTGCTTCTACAAAAAAGTGACCTTTCTGTCTTTTGAAGATCCCCTGGGGATGACCCTGGTCTGCACAGCTCTGTGCTTCTCTGTCCTCACCGCTGTGGTTCTTGGGGTCTTTGTGAAGCACCGAGACACTCCCATAGTCAAGGCCAACAATCGCTGTCTCAGCTACATCCTGCTGATCGCCCTCATCTTCTGCTTCCTCTGCTCCTTACTGTTTATTGGTCATCCCAACACAACCACCTGTGTCCTCCAGCAGACCACGTTTGGAGTGGCATTCACTGTGGCTGTTTCCACTGTCCTGGCCAAAACTATCACTGTGGTTCTGGCCTTCAAGGTCACTGCCCCAGGGAGAAGGATGAGACACTGGCTGCTATCAGGGGCACCTAACTCCATTATTCCCATCTGCTCCCTGATCCAACTGGCTCTCTGTGCCATCTGGCTTGGGACTTCTCCTCCCTTTGTTGACACAGATGCACACGCTGAGCATGGACACATCATCCTGCTGTGCAACAAGGGCTCAGTCACTGCCTTCTACTGTGTTCTGGGCTACCTGGGCTCCTTGGCCCTGGTGAGCTTCACTGTGGCTTTCCTAGCCAGGAATCTGCCTGACACGTTCAATGAAGCCAAGTTCCTGACCTTCAGCATGCTGGTGTTCTGCAGTGTCTGGGTGACCTTCCTGCCTGTCTACCACAGCACCAAGGGGAAGGTCATGGTGGCTGTGGAGGTCTTCTCCATCTTGACCTCCAGTGCAGGGCTCCTGTTCTGCATCTTTGTTCCCAAGTGCTACATTATTCTCTTAAGACCTGAGCAGAATGCTTTGAAAGGATTAAGGGATAGAATAATTTCCAAGGAATCACATGTTCTCAAGAGTAGCTCTTAGCCGGCGCAGTGGCTCAATAGGCTAATCCTCCACCTTGTGGCAGCGGCACACCAGGTTCTAGTCCCGGTCAGGGAGCTGGATTCTGTCCCAGTTGCCCCTATTCCAGGCCAGCTCACTGCTGTGGCCCGGGAGTGCAGTGGAGGATGGCCCAAGTGCTTGGGCCCTGAACCCCATGGGAGACCAGGAGCAGCACCTGGCTCCTGCCTTCAGATCAGCGTGGTGTGCTGGCCACAGCACGCCAGCCACAGTGGTCATTGGAGGGTGAACCAATGGCAAAAGGAAGACCTTTCTCTCTGTCTCTCTCTCTCACTGTCCACTCTGCCTGTCAAAAATTTAAAAATAAACAAATAAATAAATAAATAAAAGAGTAGCAGCTCTTAGGCTCTCTCAGTTTTCAATGGTTAGAAATTAAAATTTATAAAACCGATTTTGCATTCTAATGTTATAAAATAATTTGCAGCATGTGACCTCCTTATGAACAATTTATACTTTTCTTAAAAATGTTTTTGTTCTGAAGGACCAATCCACAAAAAATGAAGAGAGAGTGGGAGAAACCTTCCATCTTGTGGTGGAATCTGAAGATATCTATAGTGGGCCAGTGCTGGTTCATGCCAAAGCAAGGAGATTAATTCAGGTGTCCATGTGAGTGTCAGGGACGGAAAGGCTTAGGCCATCTTCCAAAGCATTTTCTAGATCTTAACAAGGAGCTGAGTTCCAAGTAGAGCAGACAGGCCATGAACTGGCACCAACATGGGATGTTAAGGTTACAGGTGGTGGTTATATCCACTACACCCCCTGGTGGACCCAAGCCTCCTTCTTCAAAATAATAATGTGTACTAATTTCTTAGCCTGGGTTTTTTTATTATTATTATTATTATTGACAGGCAGAGTGGACAGTGAGAGAGAGAGACAGAGAGAAAGGTCTTCCTTTTGCCGTTGGTTCACCCTCCAATGGCCGCCGTGGTTGGCACACTGCGGCCAGCGCACCGCACTGATCTGATGGCAGGAGCCAGGGGCTTATCCTGGTCTCCCATTGGGTGCAGGACCCAAGGACTTGGGCCATCCTCCACTGCACTCCCTGGCCACAGCAGAGAGCTGGCCTGGAAGAGGGGCAACCGGGACAGAATCCGGTACCCTGACCGGGACTAGAACCCGGTGTGCTGGCGCAGCAAGGCGGAGGATTAGCCTAGTGAGCCATGGCGCCGGCCTAGCCTGGGTTTTATGTTCATGAATACAAACCCATCTCCTTTCTTTTCAATCCTGTATTTTCATTGCCAACTCATTGATCTTCTTATATTCATATTTTGATAAAATGAGTTACACGTTTGTTTGCTATTTTTAATCATTCCTTGGACTCTATACTAAAATCACCTTAGTAATACAGTTGGAATATTTCAGTGCAATCATTAGACATGTTAAATCATTATAATGTGTATAATTCATTGTCCAGAAACTCCTTAATTATATATCATTTCATATGAATTTAAAATGATGTGATACACACCAAGTTTTCATTATATGTAGAAGTGATTCTGCAAACTTTTCCAACTGTTCATTTTGTTTATTATAAATTTTGCTTGATTTTCTTTTGCCAATACCAGTCATAAGAAATTGATATTTGATGTAATCCCAATTGTTAATTTTGGCTTTGAATGCCTGTGACTCTGGGCTCTTTTCCAAGAATTCTTTGCCTGCGCCTATATATTGCAGGGTTTCTCCAATGTTCTCTAATAATTTGATGGTGTCGGGTCATAGATTTAGGTCTTTAATACATGTTGAGTGGATTTTTGTGTAAGGTGTAAGGTGTAAGGTAGGGGTCTTGCTTCATGCTACTGCACGTGGAAATCCAGTTTTCCCAGCACCATTTGTTGAATAGACTATCCTTGCTCCAGTGTCGGCGGCCTCCTAACAAACTAAGCGGAGACACAGTACTCTGTCCGTTCACCAACGTTTAATGCCTTGAAGCTCTCAAGCCAAGGTAGGGAGCTTGGCTACAGGGACCAGCGGCCACCTCCTCAAGAGGCTCTTCAACCACCGGCCCCGAACACAGCAAAAAACGAGTATATATACCCACAGCCCCACAAGCTCTAAGATAGTTACACAGAATCAGTGTGGCCTAACAAACAGAAGGCTACATAGAATTCAAACAATCGATAACCTCAGTAACATCCTGTTATGCAGTTAGAGGTCTAAAACACCTGCATGTGCCTCTAAACAACAACTACAGGAAACAGGGTCAGGCAAAGGGCAGCCTCAGTTTGCTGCAGCTCATGTCAGGCCTGAGCTCTAGCCCCGACACTCCAGGAATTGATTTTAGATCCTTGATCAAATATAAGTTAGCTATAGATGTTTGGATTGATTTCTGGTGTTCCTATTCACTTCCATTGGTCTATCCATCTGTTTCTGTACCAGTACCATGCTGTTTTGTTTATAACTGCACTGTAGTATGTCCTGAAATCTGGTATTGTGATGCCTATGGCTGTGTTTTGTTGTACAAGATTGCTTTATCTATTCAAGATATTCTGTGTCTCATATGAATTTCAGCATCATTTTTTCCAGATCTTAGAAGAATGCCTTTGGTATCTTGATTGGTATGGCATTGAATCTATAAATTGCTTTGGGGAGAATGGACATTTTGATGATATTGATTTTTCCAATCCATGAGCATGGAAGATTTCTCCATTTTTTGGTGTCCTCTTCTATTTCTTTCTTTAAGATTTTATAATTCTCATTGTAGAGATCTTTAACGTCCTTGGTTAAGTTTATTCCAAGGTATTTGATTATTTTTGTAGCTATTGTGAATGGGATTGTTCTTAGAAGTTATTTCTCAGCCGTGGCATTGCCTCTGTAGACAAAGGCTGTTGATTTTTGTGCATTGATTTTATATCCTGCTATTTTGCCAAACTCTTCTATGAGTTCCAATAGTCTCTTAGTAGAGTTCGTTGGGTTCCCTAAAGAATCATATCATCTGCAAAGAGGGATAGTTTGAGTTCTTCCTTCCCAATTTGTATCCCTTTAATTTCTTTTTCTTGCCTAATAGCTCTGGCTAAAACTTCCAGAACTATGTTGAATAGCAGTGGTGAGAGTGGGCATCCCTGTCTGGTACCAGATCTCAGTGGAAATGCTTCCAACATTTTCCCATTCAATAGGATACTGGCCGTGAGTTTTTCATAAATTGTTTTCATTGTATTGAGGAATATTCCTTCCATACTCAGTTTGCTTAGAGTTGTCATCATGAAAGGGTGTTGTATTGTATGAAATGCTTTCTCTGCATCTATTGAGAGAATCATGTGCTTTTTTGCAGTTTGCTACTATGATGTATCACATTGATTTATCTGCAAACGTTGAACCATCCCTGCATACCAAGGATAAATCCCACTTGGTCTGGGTGGATGATCTTTCTGATGTGTTGTTGCATTCTATTGGCCAGAACTTTATTGAGGATTTTTGCATCTATGTTAATCAGGGATATTGCTCTGTAACTCTCTTTCTCTGCTGCATCTTTTTCCGGCTTAGGAATTAAGGTAATGCTGGCTTCATAGAAAGAATTTGGGAGATTTGGGAGGATTCCTCTTTTTTGATTGCTCTGAATAGTTTGAGAGGAATTGGAGTTAGTTCTTCTTTAAATGTCTGGTAGAATTTAGCAGTGAATCCATCTGGTCCTAGGCTTTTCTTTGTTGGGAGGGCCTTTATTACTGTTTCAATTTCTGTCTCAGTTATGGGTCTGTTTAAGTTTTCTATGTCTTCCTGGTTCAATTTAGGTAGGTTGTATGTGTCCAGGAATCTATCCATTTCTGATAGATTTGCCTGTTTGTTGACATACAACTCTTTGTGGTAATTTCTGATGACTCTTTTTATTCCTGTGGTGTCTGTTGTTACGTTTCCTTTTTCATCTCTGATTTTATTGATTTGGGTCTTTTCTCTTCTTTTTTTTAGTTAGTTGGTCCAATCGTGTGTCAATTTTGTTTTTATTCAAAAAACCATTGGTTCGTTTTGCTGATCTTTTGTATTTTTTGATTCAATTCTGTCAATTTCTTTCTAATTTTAATTATTTCTCTTCTCCTACTAGTTTTGGGTCTGGTTTCTCCAGTTTTTCTAGATCCTTGAGAGGCATTGGCATCTCATTTATTTGGTCCCTTTTCAATTTCTTGATGTAGGCACCTATTGCTATAAACTTTCCTCGTAACACTGCTTTTGCTGTATCCCATAATTTTTATACGTTGTGTTGTTATCCTCATTAACTTCCAGAAAGTTGTTGATTTCTGTTTTGTTTCTTCTATGACTCACTGTTCATTTTGGAGCATGTTGTTCAGTCTCCATGTGTTTGCATATGCTCTAGGGATTCCTGAGTTGCTATTTTCCAGCTTCATTCCACCGGGGTCTGAAAAGATGCATGGTTAGATTTCAATTCTTTTTAATTTTCCAAGACTTGCTTTATGGCCTAGTATGTGGTCAATCCTAGAGTAGGTTCCATGTACAGCTGAGAAGAATGTGTATTCTTTAAGTGTAGGATGAAAAGTTATGTAGATTTATGTTGGATTCAGTTGGTCTATAGTGTCTATTAAATCTGTTGTTTCCTTGTTGATCTTCTATCCGGTTGATCTGTCTATTTCTGAGAGTGGAGTATTGAAGTCCACCAATTCTACTGTATTGGTGTGTAAGTCTTCTTTTTAAGTTCCTTAACATATCTTTTAAATAACCTAGTGTTCTGTGATTAGGTACATGTACTTTTATAATAGTTACATCTTACAATTAGTGTTGAATTGAACACTTAAGCATTATATAGTGCCCCTCTTTGTCTCTCTTAACAGGTTTTGTGTTAAAGTTTATTTTGTCTGATATGAAGATGGCTACGCCAGTTCTTTTTTGGTTTCTGTTGGCATGGAATAACTTTTTCCAACTTTTCACTTTTAGTCTGCATGCTCTTTTGGAAAAGATGTGTTGTTTGTAAGCAGAAAATAGATGAGTTTTGTTTTTTAATCCATCCATCCAGTCTATGTCTTTTAATTAGAGAGTTGAGGCCATTTACATTCAATGTGACTATAGATAAGTAGTGACTTTGCCCTGTCATTTTTCCAAAGATATTTCCAACAAAAGCTTTGAGCTTCCTGTGATCTTTTACTGAGAGATTTTCTTCCTTTACCTTCTTGTATCGCTGGCCATGTTTCTGTGTTTCTGTGTGTAGCAAATCTTTAAGCATCTTTTGCAGGGCTGGACGAATGGTGACAAATTCTTTCATTTTTTTTTTTTTGCTATGAAAGGTCTTTATTTCACCTTCATTAACAAATGAGAGCTTTGCAGGATATAATATTGTGGATTGGCATTTTTTTTCACTTAGTACTTGGGCTATATTTCAGCATTCCCTCCTAGCCTGTAGGGTTCCTGCTGAGAAGTCTGCTGTTAGTCTAATTGGAGATCTTCTGAGAGTAATCTCATGTTTCTCTCTTGCCCATTTTAGAAACTTTTCTTTATGTTTCACTGTGGTGAGCTTGATTACAATGTGTCATAGTGAAGCTCTCTTTTGGTCTGTTTATTGGGATGTCTATGTGCTTCCTGTACTTGGATTTCTCTTTCCTTCTGCAAATATGGGGAATTTTCTGCTAGTATCTCACCTAGAAGGCCTTCTAATCCTTTCTCTCTCCACACCTTCAGGAACTCCCTGAACCCAAATGTTGGGTTTTTAATAGTATCCTATATCAATATTTTTTAGATTTCTAATTTCCTCTTCTTTTCTTTGGTTTGACTGTATACTTTCCTGTGCTCTGTCTTCTAAGTCCGATATGCTCTCTTCTGCCTCACTGATTCTATTTTTAAGGCTCTCAAATGTGTTTGTTTGTTCTATTGAATTCTTCATTTCATTTTTCTCTTCAGTATCTCAATTTCATGTTCTACTGAATTCCTTGTTTCATTTTGATTCCTCCTTAATATTTCATTTTCATAACAGAGATTCTCTGTCATGTCCTGCATGGGTTTCTGTAGTTCATGCATTTTCTTATAATTTCTAAATGCTCTTATCATAAATGTTTCAATTCCATACTTTGCAATCTTCTCTTTCATCATCTTCATAATCATGTACTGGAGTGTCATGTTCATTTGGGAGCGTCCTCATGTTTTCCTTGTTTCTTGTTGGCATTGTGGAGATATTCTTTGCATTTTTCTTCTTTTTTTTTCACTCTGGTGGCTTTTCTCACTATACTATGACTCTAGATTAAGTGAACTGTCTTCTTTTGTGAATCTCTAGAGGCTTATGGCCTCATCAAGACATTTCATTTGACCTATCTCAGAATGTTGGAATGAGACTGCATCTCCTCATAGAAGAAAAGAGAGGGTATTTGTTATACTTCCTGTCCTCCATTCTCCAATTTGATCAGTTTGAAAAAACACTGTCTCCCTGCCCAGGCACTGAAATGAACATCCTTGTGATTACTTCAGTTCTTCTACATGCGCTGATCAACTTTTCTACCTGGCACTTGATTTGGGGTCCATATTTAGCTTCCTTGAGCTAAATACACACAGATACTGAGTAAGGAGATGGAGTTCCTGCTTTCAGCTTCTTGTGTGGCTTTGAATGAGTCAGAAACTCCAGCTTAGGTTTTGCTGGGGAGCAAATATCCTCGGAACATGGTAATGCAGAACAGCCAGCATTCCTTAAGTTCCATGTGTCAGATGAGGGGTCCTCAGGTCACAGTCTCACTTCTGTCTATTTAGCTGGGCCAGCTTGTCTTCCAGGAGGTTTGCTCGGGCCTGTTCATGGTGTACCCAGTGGGAAGACAGAGCAAGCCCCAGTGGACAGAATTTCCAGACGTCTGTCTGTGTAGGGTTTGTTACTGCCCCTTTGTACAAAGTAAGTCACATGGCCAAGCTGAGTCAGTGTGGGAGAGGACCACCCAAGGGTGTGAACTGGCTGGGGAGCATTGAGCATTTCTGCTGCAGATTTTACCCACAGGACCCTGGTGAGCATCCACTGAAGTAATCCCTGTCCCCCATGCTCCTTCCAGATGGCTTTCCCCACACTCTCCAGCCCCGCAAGCTCCCCAGTTCTTGGGGAATTGGATGCCACTGCTAACTGGCAGGAGTGGCAGCTGGAGTGGTGCCTCCTGGTTTCAGGACTTTTAACAGGAACCTCTTGGGAAATGAAGTGTTTTCTAAGAGGAGTCTCAAGGCATGCTTCAGTTCAGGGTGAGCAGGTGGGGGTGTGGCCTTTTTTCCCAGAGGGACCTCTTGGGGCTCCTCAAAGCACCTTCCATGTGGCCACACTGCAGTTTAGCAGAGTCCCCGGGGCCCCAGCCTGGAGGGTGGGGTGCCTGCCATTGAATTCCAGGATCTGCCTCCTGGGCCTTGAGTCTCAGTACAGCTGAGAGCACTCACAGTAGAGTGCCTACCCCTCTCAGAAGGCACTTGCATTAGTCCATTTTCTGTTGCTATAACAAAATACCTGGGCACTTTTGTCAGAAAAGGAAAGAGGGAGATTTAGCTCACGGTTTTGGAGGCTGAAAGTGCAAGACTGGGAGGCCCGGAGGTTTCTGCCTCTGGTGAGGGCCCCTTGGCTGCACCACAGCCTAGTGGATGACAACATGGTGGGAATATGTGTGAGAAGGATCATAAGACCAGACAGGAAGCCAGAGACTGGGCCAGGAAGGAGCAACCTTGGTCTCTGTAGCAACTCACTCTTGCAGGAACCAACTCAGTCCTTCAGAGGAGTGTTTGTTTCCTCTGTGAGTGATGCCATCATTGATATGACTACAGCCTCTTAAAGGCCCCAGCACCATACTGGGGACCCAAGTCCCAACACATGAGCTCTTGTGGGGGATAAACAATGTCCAAACCAAGGGGCATGGATTATGGAAAACAAAAATCTATGTACAGATTTTTTTTAAATTTGCATCAAAATAAACAATTTTATTTTTTTTACCTGCCATTTCTGAACTGATTACTTCTTTTTTATTTTTTATTAAACATTTATTTAATGAATATAAATTTGCAAAGTACAGCTCATAGGTTACAATGGCTTCCCCCTCCCAAAATTTCCCTCCCACCCACAACCCTCCCCTTTCCCGCTCCCTCTTTCCTTCCATTCACATCAAGATTCATTTTCAATTCTCTTTATATAGAGAAGATCAGTTTAGTATAAAATAGGTAACGATTTCAACAGTTTGCCCCCATATAGCAACACAAAGTGAAAAAAAAAACTGTTGGAGTACTAGTTATAGCATTAAATAAGAGTGTACAGCACATTAAAGGCAGAGATCCTACATAATATTTTTTTAAAAAATTAATTAATTTTCTATGCCATTTCCAATTTAACACCAGGTTTTTTTTTTCATTTCCAATTATCTTTATATACAGAAGATCAATTCAGTATATAATTAGTAAAGATCTCATCAGTTTGTACCCACGCAGAAACACAAAGTGTAAAAATACTGTTTCAGTACTAGTTATAGCATCACTGCACATTAGACAACACATGAAGGACAGATCCCACATGGGATGTAAGTACACAGTGACTCCTGTTGCTGACTTAACAATTTGACACTCCTGTTCATGGCGTCAGTAATCTCCCTAAGCTCTAGTCATGAGTTGCCAGGGCTATGGAAGCCTTTAGGGTTCGCTGACTTTGATCTTATTCCGATAGGGTCATAGTCAAAGTGGAAGTTCTCTCCTCCCTTCAGAGAAAGGTACCTCCTTCTTTGATAGCCCCGTTCTTTCCACTGGGATTTCACTCACAGAGATCTTTCATTTAGGTCTTCTTCTTTTATTTTCTTTTCCATGGTATCTTGGCTTTCCATGCCTACAATACTCTCATGGGCTCTTCAGCCAGATCCGAATGCCTTAAGGGCTGATTCTGAGGCCAGAGTGTTGTTTAGGACATCTGCCATTCTATGAGTCTGCTGTGTATCCCACTTCCCATGCTGGATCTTTCTCTCCCTTTTTGATTCTATCAGTTAGTATTAGCAGACACTTGTCTTGTTTGTGTGATCCCTTTGTTTCTTAGACCTATCCAAGCCATCTAATGTGAACTGAAATTGATCACTTGGACTAGTGAGATGGAATTGGTACATGCCACCTTGATGGGATTGTATTGGAATCCCCTGGCACATTTCTAACTCCACCATTTGGGGCAAGACTGATTGTGCATGTCCCAAACTGTGCATCTCCTCCCTCTCTTTTTCCACTCTTAAATTTAACAGGGATCACTTTTCAGTTAAAATTTAAACACCTAAGAATAATTGTGTGTTAATTACAGAGTTCAACCACTAGTACTAGAACAACAACAACAACAACAAATACTAAAAAGGATAAAGTATTACATTGTACATCTAGAGTCAGGACAAAAGCTGATCAGGTCATTCTTTCTTATAGTGTCCATTTCACTTCAACAAGTTTCCCCTTTGGTGCTCAGTTGTCGCTGATCAGGGAAAACAAATGATATTTGTCTCTTTGGGATTGGCTTAATTCACTTAGCATGATGCTTTCCAGATCCCTCCATCTTGTTGCAAATGACTGGGTTTCATTGTTCCTTACTGCTGTATAGTATTCTATGGAGTACATGTCCCATAATTTCTTTATCCAGTCTACTGTTGATGGGCATTTGGGTTGGTTCCAGGTCTTAGCTATTGTGAATTGGGCTGCAATAAACATCAATGTGCAGATGGCTTTTTTATTAGCCAAATTAATTTCCTTTGGGTAAATTCCAAGGAGTGGGATGGCTGGGTTGTATGGTAGGGTTATGTTCAGGTTTCTGAGGAATCTCCAGACTGACTTCCAGAGTGGCTTAACCAGTTTGCATTCCCACCAACAGTGGGTTAGTGTCCCTGTTCCTGTACATTAGCAGGAAGCTGGAGAGGAAATGGCGGAGCCAGGATTTGAACCAGGCACTCTGACATGGAAGATGGCCATTCTAAGCAGTATCTTAATGGCTGAGCCAAATATTCACTCCTAACATGTCATCTAATTTCATTTTCCATGAACTTTTTGAGGTACCCTCATCTAACACTTGGTCTTGGAAGATGGGAGTGAAAGATTATCCCAGTGGCCTTGCAAATCAATCCTGTGGATTGTCTATGGAAAAGGGAAAACACCAGGGCACTACAACAGTCCCCAAGGCTGGAGGCAGCCTACCCCCACCCCCTGCCAAGAGCTGGTGAATAGCTATCTTCCTCATTCCTATCACAACAAGGAAAAGAATTCTGGTGACAACTTGATCAAGCTTCAGGGGAGGGGGGGTTCTTCAGCTGTTGAGACTTAAGATGAAACCACAGCTTCTATCGGTTCCAGGTTTGTGAGAGCCCAAGACCCAGCAAAGTTGTGCCCAGGTTCCCAGTTCACAGAAATGGCAAGATAATTAAGTGTGTGCATTGTTTTAAGCCCTCAAATGTGTGCCACACATTGTATCTTTTCTGTTCATCAATAACATCGACATATTTCCTGCAGTCCTAGTGGAAGGCACCTCCACCTGTATTCTTCCTCTCCCTGAAGAGTGACCCAGAGGTGCAGGATGCTCCTTGTACATACCTGAGCTCTTCCAGATGAAGATACAAAAAATTCCTGGAGAGACGTGAGGCACCTGGAAGCTGATGTTGCAGCGCCACTTTGTGGTTTCAGTAAGTTATGTTTTTCTGGGAAATTTTGTCTTTCCAATTTCAGATCCTGGGGACAGAAAGAGAAGTCTTCTATCCACTGGTTCACTCCCCAGATGGCCGCAATGGCCAGAGCTGTGCCAATCCAAAGCCAGGAGCCAGGAGCTTCTTCCAGGTCTCCCATGTGGTTGGTGGGACCCAAGCATTTGGGTTGTTTTTTAGTGCTTTCCCTGGCCATTAGAAGGGAGCTGGATTGGAAGTAGAGCAACTGGGACTTGAACTGATACCCACATGGGATGCTACAGTCACAAGCAGCAGCTTAACCCACTACACCACAGCACCGACCCTCCGTGGATATTTCTGATAGAAGAGCATTCCTGACAGGAATTCCAAGTACAAACAGAAGTCTGGATGTGTGTGTCTGCTTGGCTTGTTCAAGGAGAGGTAAGGAGATGGGGAGAAGTGTGAGAAGCCATAGACCAGTAAGGAGTTCGAATCCCAGGCTGCGAAATGGAAGGTGTCACTGGCCACTCTAACATGGCTTTGCCATAGAATGAAATGTGATTTACAAGCTTTTAAAGAACCTCTTGGTGTGTTGTGCTGAGAACAGACTGAAGAGAGGCAAAGGGGGAAGTTTGGAGGCCCTTGGGATACCTGGGATGATCTCAGAGGGAATGGTAGTTGCAAGAAGATGGTAAATGGTGGTGGTCAGCAGAGGCAGGAATCCAAGTGTATTACTATATAGAAAATCTAAATTTACTATATTTTAAAGAATGTTTATTTTCTTTTTTTCTCTTTTCTAACAATGTTTATTTTCCTCTACTTGAAGAAGAAAGAGACTGAGAGCAAGACACACACACACACACACAGAGAGAGAGAGAGAGAGAGAGAGAGAGAGAGAGAGAATAACTCCCACCTTCTGGTTTACTCTCCAAATGTCTGCAACCGCCAGAAGTGGCTGAGGCAAAGCTGGGAGCAAGGAACTCCCTCCAGTTCTCCCATGTGAGCGGCAGGGGCCCAAGCACTAGGGCCATCATTTGCTGCTCCCTGAATGCATTAGCAGAAGGCTGCATTGGGAGTGAAGGTTGTGGGACTGGAACTGGCACTCTCCATATGGGATGCAGCTGTAATCAGTGGTGCAACCTGCTGCACCACAACATCTGCCCCTAAACATATAATTCAATTATTTCATGAACTATTTTTAAAAAGATATATTGATTTATTTGAATGGCAGAGTTACAGAGAGGCAGAGAGAGAGAGAGAGAGAGTGTCTTTCATCCACTGGTTCACTCCCCACTTGGCCGCAACAGCCAGAGATTGGCTGATCTGCAGCCAGGAGCCAGGAGCTTCTTCAGGTCTCCCACGTGGGTGAAAGGGCCCAAGGACTTGGGCCATCTTCCAATGCTTTCCCAGGCCATAGCGGGGAGCTTGATCAGAAGAGGAGCAGCCGGGACTCAAACCGGCACCCATGTGGGATGCCGGCACTGCATGCGGAGGCTCAGTCTACTACCCTCCATTGCCAGCCCCTCACACCACTCCCTTTTAAAGATGGGTAGCAGGAATCCACTCATTGGCTGTGACTGGATTCACCAGATTTTGTCCAGTCATCTACTCCCTAAAATAGGAAAAAGCGACTTAACACTGTGCGCATTTCACTTTGGGGTGACCCCAGACCCCGTAAACACGTCTTGTTTCTTTCGACTTCTGAACAAATTCCACTTTATTCAGAATGTCGGAGACTTAACGGCCCCAAAGGCCTCTCCCCAGTCTTTCCCAGTCGCGGAGCTACTGATAATTCTTCGTTGGGGAAGCCAGGAGCTGTCCTGCCCACCCTCCCACAGCTGGTAACAATCAAAACATGTCTGCGGCCAGGTCTGGGGGAAGAAAGGGCCCCGGAGGGTGGCAAGCAAGCCGCGGCCCCGCCTCCCACCCGCTGCTCACCCACTGTACCCCTGGCGGCAGGGGAAAGTGCATGCACTTTGGCTGCATTTCCGGCCCTGGGAGGGCTGCCCCGCATTTCCGCTTCCGGCCATAGTGAGCAGGCATGCAGAGCTTCCGTTTCCGGTCTGGTGTGGGAGGTGGTGGAGGGCGCTCTCTGTGGCAAAGTTCTGGTCTGAGGCGGTCTCTACCGGTCCCTACAGCCCCGGCAGAGGTCTTCGTGAGTAGGGGAAGGACTTGGCCTGGGTCAGGGGAGGACTGGGAGGCAGCCCCAGGGCCGGGGAGCTGGCTGCTGGGTGGTGCTCTGGAGAGCTGAGGGCGCAGGGCCCGGGCCGTGATGCCGGACCATGGCACTCCTTGGCAGTGAGCGGGAGCCTGCGTGTGAGCAGCGCCTGGCCCGGGGGTGCGGCCAACCGCCGCTGTTTGGTGGGGTCGGGCCTGGGGCTGAGCTCCAGGGCTCAGCGGGCAAGACTGGAGGGGGAGGCCCATTCCACAGGTAGGGCTTTTCTCGGCTCCAGGGCGGAGCTCCGGGAAGCACAGCAGCTCCAGGTGCGAGTGGCTGCTCCCTGTCCAGTGGCCAGCTCCTGCTTGTGGTCTGCCTTGGACAGCTTCCCGTGCGCATGCGTCAAGAAGGGACGTCCAGGAAGGTATGGGCGGCTGACTTAAACTACGCTGATTCCGAAGTTAATGTAGGGAAAATCGGCATGTTGTTCAAGTTAATTCTTCCTCTTTGAAAGTGGCATAGCCTTCCATGGGTTGGTTCTTTCTTCAGGCTATTAGAATTTTCATTATCATGAAATGTGATGGGTTTGGTTTACTCCCAGACATTGTGTTTACTTAGTTATTTTTGTTTGCTTTCGTAGAAAATATGTTTCTTTAATACTGAACGGAATGGTTTCTCAGTCTTTGTTTTTCATCACCTTGACATCTTTGAAGGTGAAGTCATTAGTTCATAGAATTTTGTAGAATGTTCTTCAGATTGCTATGATAGAAGATTGGTTATACTTTTTTATTTTTTAACCACAGTGTCAGAGAAATTGTGTGTGTTCTTCTCATTGCATCAAAATGAACATGATAATTGGTTTTCTCAATTAGTGATCTCCAGCATTTCTACCAAGTAGAACTTTCAGAGATGAATGCCCAACATATTATGAATTCATATACCACCTTGACTCTGGTTGCCTTAGCTAGGCCTGAAGATTTTAATGTCCATCCAAGTCTAAAGGTGCAAGAACACATGGACTGCTGTGGGAATTGACAGGAACAAACTGTAGAAGTAGAGGCTGGTGGTGCTGGGATACCCTGTGGGACGTTTTCTTCCCCCTAAGTCCAGCTGGAGAAGTCAGTGGAACAAGGACTATCAGCATAGGAAGAGACAGAAACATTCTCTTGCACTTATTACCTGTTACCATGTTTTAAAAGGAATATGGTATTGAGAAAAAGTAGTTGTGTTTTTTTAAAAATTATGATCTATTGCTGCTCTGTTTCTTTATTTTTTGGGTTGTTCTTTCAGCCTTTGGCATGATGGTAGGAATCCTGTCAGTGGTTGGATAGGCTTTTCTCAGCATTTCATTACTCAGGTCATTGATTAATGCTTCATATCTGAGTGGCTTCTTGAGGAGGGGGCACACCAGAAACTCCAGCAAGGTTGTGTGGAAAAATGCTGGGCATCTGCCCTGCCCTCTTGCTCCGATCTGCTGGGCGCCGTGACCTTGTCTCATGCAGGCACCCCAGACACCCACAGCACTGAGGTAAGCATGCCATCTGCCCCTCTCAGCATGGCCTGGCCACTGGCAACCACCCCTTGGTGCACCCTCCCTACTGCTGCTTTTGGAGTTTATTTGGTATCAAATCACACTAGATTTCTTGTGTTGTGTTATGTTGTGTCTTAGATTATGTGTCTGGTATGAACTAAGAAAATAACTAGAAACTATCCTGAATATTCTTGGAAGAGCTGAGACAGCTGTTCTAATTTCAGATATAATAGACTTTAGTCAGAAATGGTTGTAAGAAATCAGAAAAGTTATTTTATGTTGATGAGTGTATCAGTTTATCAGAAGGAACAACTGTGGAAATGCTCTCAGTAAACCACCCTGCCTAGAAGTAAGCAAATGTTGACATAATTGAAGGTGAAAAATCAGCAAATTCTACAAGAGTTGGAGACATCACAATGTTTATGGCAAAATGGAACTAAAAGAGAAAAAATTAAAAAAATAAATATACTCTCTCAACATAAGACCCATTAAGTTCAAGACACTTTTATAAGTGATGTTAATAACCATCTAATCCATCCTAAAAAACTAAGGGTTCTCTGAGATTGCTGTCTTCCTCTTTTTAAAACTATCTTCCTCTAGACTAGAGGAGTAAGGTACCTCTCTATTCTGCCATTAAAACTCCTCCTAACTTTGTGAATTGTCTTCATCTTTTTACCATGTCCTCATCCTTGCTTGGGTATAAGACTTATTTAAGAGTAGGTAAAAGAACCTAAGGTTGTGATAAGTCTTCATACCACCAAATGTGACTGCATAAAATATGTAGGCCTGTACTGAAATGAAATGTGTTTTATGAGCTGTGGATTATGTTTAATCCATTTCTGGGCTTCGGAGGCTGTGTAGAGCACTTTCTTCCATAAATTAACACATTAGGGCTGCAAGTTCACTTGTTATATAAATGGCCTACAGATTACCTAGGATGGTCCAAGTTATGCCTAGGATGGCATAAATTATTGCTTAG
Source organism: Lepus europaeus (assembly GCF_033115175.1). NCBI lineage: Eukaryota > Metazoa > Chordata > Mammalia > Lagomorpha > Leporidae > Lepus > Lepus europaeus. Next base: position 93,986 of record NW_026909003.1, read on the forward strand.
AGATTCTTAGTTGAACAAAGGTAGAGGACTGAATGGTGTGAACAATTTCCAGGACAATGGAAATTGTGTCAACAAAGAAGTGCGTGGTGTGTCAGTTCATAATCTACTTGTGTTTACAGTGCATCAGTACATAAGAAGGATTCTTAGCATGCATGGCTAAGAGTTTCAGTGCACATGGAGAGATATGTTTGGTATTTATATGTATGTTTGGAACTCTATGTATTCATTAACTTTGTTCATTTTATTCACTCAAGTGCTGCAAGACTAAATAGACCAGAGTAGAAAACAATGGCTTATTCAAACTTGATCTTTTAAAAAATTTTATTTCATGTATTTCATGTATACGAACTTAGGAACATAGTGATACTTTCTCTCCCACACTCCCTCCTGCCTAGGCTCCCACCTTTCATCCTCATTCCTCTCCTATTCCCTCTTAATTTTTACAATGATCTAATTTATTTAACTTTATACTCATAAGATTAACCCTACGCTCAGAAAAGAGTCCAACAAATAGTAAGAAGAAAAAAAAAAACACTGTTCCTCAACAGTAGTGATAAGTGTTCTAAACAATCATTAAATCTCAAAATGACAATTTCACTCCTATACATTACATTTTTGGTGTTCTATTAGTTAACCACATATCAGGGAAAACATGGTATTTGTCTTTTTGGAACTGGCTTATTTTACTAAGTATAATGGTTTCCAGTTGTGTCTATTTTGTTAGCAAAAGACAGGACTTCATTCTTTTTATGGCTGGGTAGTGTTCTGCAGTGTATATATACCATAATTTTTTTATCCAGTCATCAGTTGATGGACATCTGGATTGATTACCTGTCTTAGCTACTGTGAATTGAGCTGCAGTGAACATAGGGTATAGGTAATTCTTTCATAGGCTGATTTCATTTCCCTTGGGTAAATTCCCAGGAGTGGGATTACTGGGTCGTGTGGTATATCTGTTTTCAGCTTTCTGAGATATTTCCATACTGTCTTTCACAATGGATATACCAGATTACATTCTCACCAATGGTGGATTAGGATATGTATTCCTCCACATCCTTGCCAGCGTTTATTGTATGTTGATTTCTATATGAAAGCCATTCTAACGGGTGAGGTGAAACCTCATTGTGGTTTTTATGTGCATTTCCCTGATGGCTAGTAATCCTGAATAGTTTCTCATGTGTCTGTTGGCCATTTGAATTTTCTCTTTGGAAAATGCCTGTTAAGATCCTTTGCTTATTTCTTAACTGAATTCTTTGTTTTGTTGTAGAGTTTCTTGAGCTCTTTATAGATCTTGGATATTAATCCTTTATCAGTTTCATAGTTTGTAAATATTTTCTCCCATTCTGTCAGTTGCCTTTTCACTTTGCCAAGTGTTTCTTTTGCAGTGCAGAGTCTTCTCAGCTTGATGTATATAATCCCATTTGTCAATTTCGGCTTTCGTTGCCTTGCTTCTGGTGTCTTTTCCAAGTTATTTTTGCCTATGCCAGTGTCTTTCAGAGTTTCCCCAATCAAACTTGATCTTTTAACAGGCAGTTAATCAGAATATATATAAGAAATACCACAGAGTACAAAGACAACATGTGAAAAGTGGGTTTACTACAAAATTGAAAGGTTCACCTATATTTGATTTAGGAGTGTATTCAGATCTCTGTTGATATCCAGTATTGAAGTGGAATGATACTTTTTTTCTTAATTTAATAAATATAAATTTACAAAGTACAACTTTTGAATTATAGCAGTTTCCCCCCATAGCCTCCCTCCCACCCATAACTTTCCCATCTCCCACTCCCTCTCCCATCCCATTCTTCATCAAGATTCATTTTCAATTACCTTTATATACAGAAGATCATCTTAGTATATACTAAGTAAAGATTTCAACAGACTGTACCCACACAGACACACAAGATATAGAGTACTGTTCGAGTTGTAGTTTTACCATTAATTCTCATAGTACAACACATTAAGAACAGAGATCCTACATGGGGAGCAGGTGCACAGTGACTCTTGTTGATTTAAGAATTGACACTCTGATTTATGACATCAGTAATCACTGGAGGCTCTTGTCATGAGCTGCCAAGGCTATGGAAGCCTCTTGAGTTCACCAATTCTGATCTTATTTAGACAAAGCCATATCAAAGTGGAAGTTCCTTCTTCCCTTCAGAGAAAGGTGCCTCCTTCTCTGATGGCCTGTTCTTTCTCCTGGGATCACATTCACCAAGATCTTTCATTCAGGTCTTTTTTTTGCCATAGTGTCTTGGCTTTCCATACTTGTGACTTGGGCCTTTTAGCCAGATCTGAATGCCTTAAGGGCTGATTCTGAGGTCGGAGTACTGTTTAGGGATTTGCCATTCTATGAGTCTGCTGTGTATCCTGTTTCCCCAGTAGGATCATTCTCTCCCTTTTAATTCTGTCATTCATTATTTGCAGACACTGGTCTTATTTGTGCAATCTTTTTGATACTTATCCTATTTTTGATCAATTATGTACTTAAACTGTTCACTTTAACAAGTAAGATGGCATTGGTACATTCAATCTTGATGGGATTGTATTGGAATCCCCAGCCACATTTCTAGCCTTACCCTTGGAGATAAGTTTGAGTAGGCATGTGCCGAACTGTGTATCTCCTCTCTCTCTTATTCCCACTCTTATATTTAACAGAGATCACTTTTCAGTTAATTTTAAACACCTAAGAAATATTGTGTATTAATTAAAGAGTTCAACCAATGGTAATAAGAAGACAAAAAAATACTAAAAGGAATAAAATAGTAAGTGCAGGGTCTTAGTCCACCTGTACAAGGATGGACTGGGTCCAAGGAAAGGTTCTAAGGGGGTTTTAAAATTTTACCACTTTCATTCAGGATGTACTATCATTTGAGTTAATATTTTATGTGGGCAAGAGATAGGGTCAAGCTCATTGTTTACAGTAAGTATATCAGATGGACCGGCTCTACTTTTTTTAGAAGACCTACATTTTAAGTGGATGTTAGTGATATCTTCAGTAATCAGCAATATCTCTTTTTTTCTTTTCTTTTTCTAAAATTCTATTTAGGGTCCACATCTTTCATGTTTTCATATTCAGATTTAGTAATACAGTGATTCTTCCCACTCTACCCTCCCTCCTGCCCATACTCCAACACTTCTTCCTATTCCCGTGCTTAATTTACAAAGATCTATTTTCAGTTTACTTTATACTCATAAGATGAATGCTTCTCTAAGTAAAGAGTTCTGCAAAGAGAAGAAAAAACACTGTTCCTCAACAGTAGAGACAAGGGGTATAATTATCAAATATCAAAATGTTATTTTCACTTCAATACATTACATTTTTGGTACTCTGTTAGTTATCACAGATCAGGGAAAACATGTTATCTGCCTTTTTTGGGACTGGCTTATTTCACTAATCACAATGGTTTCCAGTTGCATCCATTTTGTTGCAAAACACAGAATTTCATTTTTTTTTAACTGTTGACTAGTATTCCATAGTGTATATACCGTAATGAATTTGTTCAGTCATCAGTTAGTGGATATTTGGGTTGATTCTATATAGTACCTATTGTGAATTGAGCTTCAGGAAACATGGAGGTACAGATAACTTTCATCTGCCAATTTTGTTTTGTTTGGATACATTCCTAGGAGTGGGATTGCTGGATCATATGGTAGATCATTTTTTCAGATTTCTGAGGTTATCTGTGCCATCTTCCATGATGGCCTCACCAGTTTACAGTCCTAACAACAATGGATTAGGGTACCTTTCCCCTCCCATACTTGCCAGCAGTTATTGTTTGTTGATTTCTATATGAAAGCCATTCTAATGGGGGTGAGGTGAAACTTCCCATTTTGGTTTTGATTTGCCTAGTGATCCTGAGCATTTTTTTTCATATGGGTCAATGGTTTCCTTCTCCCCCTTTGTACTCCAGGCTGGGCTCATGCCAAACCCTGTATCACCAGTGGCACAGGCCACTAAGGTCTAATCTCACCTCACTGTCCAAAGCTGGCACTTTCAGGCTCTTGCTACTGGGGTCATGTGTTGTGTCCATGTTCGTGCTGCATGTCCGCAAATTCCACACTGATGTATGGCGTTCCTCTTCTTTCCATAGAATTTCCACTGCAGTTTTCTCTCTAACTCTCCCCTAGGAATATACTTAATCCACTTTCATTTTTACTAGTTACACCTAGCCTAGAACAGCGTGCCCTTCCCTGTTCAGCCACCTTATAATTTCCTCGGTAATCAGCAGTGTTAGTCCTAGGGTAGATGGACCATGGTATAACAGATTCCTGGTAGAATACTCAAAATGGCAAAAATCACTAAGTATCATGTTCTTTTTTATTCGGAGAATCTAAATAAGATTCAGTATGACTGGAAGATGGAAAATGTGGGCCTTATTGAGTGTGGCATGATACAGAAGAGTTAGCAGAAAAGCAATGTTGTAGACTTTGCATACCAGCATGGCTAATTTGGAGTTACTGAGATTAGTAACTGTGAATGGTGACATGCTGGATCACCTCTGTGTTGTGAATTTTCTTAGGTTGTTTTTCTGTTACATATGATTTTGATTTTACAACTGGATTTTAAACATGATAAACAGCATGGATTTGAAAACCATGATTTCTACTTTTGCTTTGAAATGTATTGAGCCTGACAAGATAGTCCAGGAGTCAGTTGGAGATAGTGTTCTCCATGCACACTGAGTGTAAGTTCTGTGTATGATAGTGTTTTCCATGCACACTGAGTGTAAGTTCTGTGTATGTTCCCTATGCACAGATAAAGAACTCTGCACCTACCAACTTCAATGTCCACATGATTTGATTTTAGGAAATTGCTTTACAATCTTTACAATAACTTAGAGGTTATTGGACTTCAACAGAAATCCTAAGGAGTCTCAAATAGAAAAACATTATTAAATTTTGTGGGGATGTTGCTGCAATTCAATACAGACAGAAATGTATGATTCCAGATTGTATATACTTTCATACAATTAAAAGATTTATATTTCACTGAGACGACGAAATTCTGTACTTGAAGCATTCATCACAAGCTATAAAAACATCAGATTCAACACAAACCAGAGGATAAAGTGACAAATGTGAGAAGAAATGTAACAAAAGGATGAATAAAGCTAATGTTGATTGTAGTAAAAATCAAAATTGATAATCTCTAATAAGATTGGACAGAAATAAAGAGAAAATAACTTCAAATCAAAGGACAATTTGTCTTGTGTACTTTAACATTGGTGCTGGCTCTGGTGTAGTAGGTTAAGTCTCTGCCTGTGGTGCTGGTATCCCATATGGGTATTGATTTGAATTGTGGCTGCTTCACTTCTTATCTAGCTCCCTTCTAATGGCCCGAGAAAGCAGTGGAAGGTGGCTCAAATCCTTGGGGCCCTGCACCCACATGGGTGACCTGAAAGAAGCTCCTGGCTGCTGGCTTCAGATTGGCCCACCTATGGCTATTGTGGCCATTTGGGCGTGAACCAGTTCACTTTTTCTGTCTCTCCCTGTCTCTGTTACTCTGTAACTCTGACTCTCAAATAAATAAATACATGTTTAAAAAAGAAATACTTTAACCTTACAAATATAATAGGAATAATTTTTCAGTGTATCTTAAAAACTAGATGAAGTTTATAATTTCTCAGAAAAAGTTAATAAACTGCCAAAGTTTCCCAAAATGGAATGAAAAATTTCAATTTTTTATAGAAAACTTATATTTAATAAATATAAATGTTGAATGTACGGATTTTGGATTAATGGTTCTTCCCCCCATATCCACCCTCCCACCCCCAAACCATTCCATCTCCTACTCCATCTCCCATCCCATTCTTCATTAAGATTCATTTTTAATTATCTTTATGTACAGAAGATTAACTCTATACTAAGTAAAGATTTCAACAGTTTGCATCCACACAGACACATAAAGTACTGTTTGAGTACTAGTTTTACTGTTAGTTCTCATAGTACAACGCCTTAAGGACAGAGATCCTACTTGTGGAGTAAGTGCTCAGTGACTCCTATTGTTGATTTAACAATTGACACTCTTATTTATGATGTCAGTAATCACCCGAGGCTCTTGTCATGAGTTGCCAAGGCTATGGAAGGCTCTTGAGTTCACAAACTCTGACCTTGTTTAGACAAGGCCATAATCAAAGTGGAAGTTCTCTCCTCCCTTCAGAGAAAGGTACTTCCTTCTTTGATGGCCCATTCTTTCCCTGAGGATCTCACTCAGAGAGCTTTCATGTAGGTCATTTTTTGCCACAGTGTCTTGGCTTTCCATGCCTGAATACTCTCATGGGCTTTCACCCTCACTCTCTCAAAGGTGGAGTGAGTTATTAACTTTCATGAGAGGACAGTCTGCTCTCTTCTTGTCTTTCAATCCCCTTATTATTTAAAAAAAAGTTCTTGGGGCATGCACTGTGATGTAGCAGGTAAAGCTGCTGCCTGCAGAGCTGGCATCCCATATGGATGCCGGTTCATGTCCTGTTTTCTGCTCTACTTCAATCCAGCTCTCTGCTGCAGCCTGGGAAAGCAGTAGAAGATGGCCCAGGTCCTTGTGCTCCTGCACCCACATGGGAGTCCCGGCTCGTGGCTTTGGATTAGCGCTCAAATGGGAGACCTGAAGGAGGCTCCTGGCTCCTGGCTTCAGATCAGCAGAGCACTGGCCATTGTCATCAACTGGGGAATTAACCAGCAGATGGAAGACCTTTCTCTCTGCCTCTCCTTTCTCTGTGTAACGCTGACTTTCAAATAAATAACTAAATATATTTTTTTAAACTTTTATTTAATGAATATAAATTTCCAAGGTACAGCTTATGGATTACAATGGCTTCCCCCCTCCATCATTTCCCTCCCACCCGCAACCCTCCCCTTTCCCACTCCCTCTCCCCTTCCATTCACATCAAGATTCATTTTCAATTCTCTTTATATACAGAAGATCAGTTTAGTATATATTACGTAAAGATTTCAATAGTTTGACCCCATATAGCAACACAAAGTGAAAAAATACTGTTGGAATACTAGTTATAGCATTAAATAACAGTGTACAGCACATTAAAGACAGAGATCCTACATGGTATTTTTTTAAAAATTAATTTTCTATGCCATTTCCAATTTAACACCATGTTTTTTTATTTCCAATTATGTTTATATACAGAAGATCAATTCTGTATATAATTAGTAAAGATTCCATCAGTTTGCATCCACACAGAAACACAAAGTGCAAAAATACTGTTTCAGTAAGTTCTTAAATTTTATTTGAAAGTCTGAGTTAATGAGAAAGAGCAAGAGACAGAGAGGGAGAGTTGTATCTGCTAGTTCACTCCTGAGCTGTCTGCAGTGGCCAGCACTGGGCCAGACTAATGCCAAGGACTTCATCTGAGTCTGACATAGGGATGGCAGGGGCTGAAACACTTAGCCCATCCTTCACTGCTTTTTCCAGGCCACTAGTAGGGAGCTTAATTGGAAGTGGCACAGCTGGCACACAGACTGGTGCCCATTCGGAATGTTGGCATCATGGGCAACATCTTTACCCACTACACAACAATTGCAGCCTCAATCTCCTTGTTCTTAAGCACAGTAGTCTCCTGTGCCTCAGCAAAGGGCTCTCTCCAAGCCTATGCACTGAAACAGGTGCAGTTAGGTAAGCTCTTCTACATGTGCTGCCCTACTTTCTGCAAAGTACAGTGCTATGTGAGAATTCTTTATATCTTCTAAAATCATATAGAAATAAAAGAATTTACCAAAAAGATGTGTTACTGAATAAGGCTAATACATGTCAATGTACCACCACCTGTGCAAAAATCTAATGCTCAATAGATTTTTATGACGAGTGTAGCCCAGGTGCACATTAATGGTTCACATGTACAAATTTCAAGGTGTATACCGTATCTTTTTCTACACATAATTTCAAAAATATTTCAAAAGTAGAATTATCCTCTTTCCAACACTCTTTAACATATTTCCCTTCCATAACAAAACATCCTAAATACTTGTCTATGTAAATAGGTATATGATGATTTCAGGCCTACAGAGTAGTATATCCTGTAGGTCTAGTATAATTTGATGCATACATCAATTTTTCAAGGATGCCAATTTTCATATTGGCTTCTCCTTGCAGGGTACATGAAGTAGGAGCAGAGTATACAGATTTTTAAAAAAAATTTAAGTCTACAAAAGCATACAACTAAATCTTTTTTAAAAAGATTTATTTATTATTTATTTGAAATGCTGAGTTACAGAAAGGCAGAGGCAGTGAGAGAATGGGAGTGAGAGAGAGAGTGTGTTAACCATCTGCTGGTTAACTCCCAAAATGGCCAAAATGGCTGGAGTTGTGCTGATCCAAAGCCAGGAGCCAGGAGATTGTTCTGGGTCTCCCACACAGGTGCAGGGACCCACACACTTGAGTCATCTTCAAGTACTTTCCCAGGCCATAGCAGGGAGCTGGATTGGAAGAGGAGCAGCTGTCTCAAACCAGCACCCATATGGGATGCTGGCAGTATAGCTGGTGGTTTTACTCACTACACCACAGCGCTGGCCCCGAGTATATAGATCTTGATGGAAGATACATAGTAGTATATAGATATTTGCATCAGCATTAAAGCAAATGGATCCTAAGAAATACAATGTGTGGATGTAAGGCAATGCATATGATAACAGTTTTTAGGTGCAACGTTCATAGAACCTTCTGGAACTATACTGGAAATTGATACTACCTGGGGATAACAATATTATTCCCTTCACATTGATCTTTTTAAACAATATCCTGACTTGACATGCAAATGGTATCTCCTTGATGATATATTATTTAGTATTGTTAGTTGGGTTGTTGGTGTTTATGCATTATCTGAAGAATATATTCTTCAGTGCTTTGCCTCATATGATTTTTATTTTTATAACTTTTATTTAGTAAATATAAACTTTGAAAGTACAGCTTTTGGATTACAGTGGCTTTTCCCCCCATAACTTCCCTCCCATCCGCAACCCTCCCATCTCCCACTCCGCCTCCCATTCCATTCATATCAATATTCATTTTCAATTATCTTTATATACAGAAGATCAATTTAGTGTATATTAAGTAAAGATTTCAGCAGTTTGCACCCAAACAGAAACACAACATGTAAAGTACTGTCTGAGTACTAGTTATAGCATTAATTCACATTATACAACACTTTAAGGACAGAGCTCCTACATGAGGAGTAAGTGCACAGTGATTCCTGTTGTTGACTTAGCAAATTGACACTCTTGTTTATGGCGTCAGTAATCACCCTAGGCTCTTGTCATGAGTTTCCAAGGCTATGGAAGGCTTTTGAGTTTGCCTACTCTGATCTTATTTAGACAAGGTCATAGTCAAAGTGGAAGTTCTCTCCTCCCTTCAGAGAAAGGTACCTCCTTCTTGGATGGCCCCATTCTTTCCACTGGGATCTCACTCGCTGAGATCTTTCATTTAGGTCTTCTTTTTTTTTACTTTTATTTAATGAATATAAATTTCCAGTGTACAGCTTATGCATTACAATGGCTTCCCCATCCCATAACTTCCCTCCCACTCGCAACCCTCCCCTCTCCCGCTCCCTCTCCCCTTCCGTTCACATCAAGATTCATTTTCAATTCTTTTTATATACAGAAGATCAATTTAGTAAAAAGATTTCAACAGTTTGCACCCACATAGAAACACAAAGTGAAACATACTGTTTGTGTACTAGTTGTAGCATTAAATCAAAATGTACAGTACATTAAGTACAGAGATCCCACATGAGGAGCAAGTGCACAGTGGCTCCTGTTGTTGACCCAACAAATTGACACTCTAGTTTATGGCACCAGTAACCACCCTAGGCTGTCCTCATGAGTTACCATGGCTATGGAAGCCTTCCAAGTTTACCGACTCTGCTCATACTTAGACAAGGTCATAAAAGAAAGGCTGAGGATAGTAACCAATGATCCTAAGAGTGGCATTTACCAGGTTTGCAAAATTATACAGCATTAAGTGGGGAAGAGGACCATCAGTACACACAGGTTGGGAGTAGAGCCATTGGTGGTAGAGTAGAGGTTATGAATACAAAGGAATGAGGCCCAAGTGCACGAGAGAGTGTCTAGAACCAAGGACAGAGTCATTATTAGAGGAGCTAAGAAAGGTGCTGTCTAAGCTACAATTAAGTTTTCTGATTGAGAGCCAAATAGAACCTGATAGAAGGAGCTTGATAATCTGTTGGGCTTTAGGCCTTGTAAGTTAAGAGTCCCAGACCTATCTATCTCTTCACATGGGGTATATCCTAAGGGAGGTGTGAACCTCCTAGGGGAAGGCACTCTGTTGACTTTCGTTACTTGGCTGGCCTGGGAAGAGAGCTGGCCAGGTAAAGACAGGTGGCATCTCTAACAAGAAATTTACAGTTCTGCCTGCAATGTTGCTGACCCTACTTGACCATCCCCTCAGCTGCAGTGGTCACTTTGGAAGTTGGGCTGAGTGAAGGGCTTTTCAGCTTAGAGCCAATAAGATCTGTGGCTCTGACCTGGGCATCCTTCAACTCCAGGGCAGGTCCATTTCCAGTGATCCAACTCTTGGCAGAGCTGCCAGGGCTCTTCACAAGCTGACTTCTGCTGAAGCCCAGGCTCACCACATTGAAAGCCACTGCAGTGGACTGGCCTGTTGGGTGTCCTTGAGGGCAGATCACTGTACAGATCAGCCATTAATAGGCCTGTCACCCATTGCTTCTGATGCCGAGCTTTCTTTTCCTCCTGGTTTTTGTTAAAGCAGACCAGAGGATGCAAGTCAAGGGAGTGCCCAAGTCCCATCTCTAATCTTCGGTGGCCTGAACTACAAGTCTATAGTCACAGGCATGTTCTGTAGTAGTTTTTCTAAGGTAGACAATACCCATGAGGAAAATTATATTCTCACTTTAAAACTTTCTTTCCCTTTGGTCTGAAAGGGAGGTTTTTTCTACTTACTGTATACTTGGCTGATGGCGAAGTGAATCTAGCTATGAGATTATTATTTAAGTTCTTATTTTGGCTATGCTATTACAGAAAAATGTTAGCCATCTCTTTTATAAGGTCAAAAGATTAAATTGTGCATCCTACAGATTCCTTCATAATAGAATTAGTTTCCTACCTTGAAGAGAATAGAGAAATGAAAGAACAAGTTGGGCTTAGAATAGAGAAATGAGGGAGCAAGTCCTAGATCACTTGCTGACAATAGCAATATCACATGAATACTTAGCAAACCATTTCAACCATTAGATAACAACTTAAGAAAACATTTACCAGAAGGTCCAATGCCTTCTATAAATTTTAAGAATCATATATTTGAAAACACCTCTTAAATATCTAACATGGTGTAGTTTGTTTAACCAGTAAACTTAAGCACAACCATATAAAATGTTTTTAGTTGCTTTCTACCAACAAGTTTAAAACATATGATACACAGATTCAGGTCACACAAATTAAAATGTATCTTTGATTGATTTTAGCAGCTTAAATTTATGGACAATCTTATTTATAAGCCATTTAAAATAAAACTCTTAATAAAATTTCCCCATGTGGACATAAAATATGTACACACATATAACATAGCATAGTAGACCAATATAGCAATTTTAATGCTACCTTTTAAAATCTTTAACTCTTTTTGTCGATTGCCAATTGATTTGAATTACTTTTTGTTTTTAGTAACCTCAGTTAACCATTTTCTCTCAGTTGGTACTGTTAATACATTATTGGCTTCATCTGTTTACAGAGCCATCCCAAAGTACTGAATACAATAGAAGTGGCTGGAAAAAGTCCATAGGAACCTGTAGGAGGACAGCTAAACACAGAACCAACAATGCTTTAGTTTTATGAGCAGCACATCATATATAACTGTGGATGACAAAAAACTTTAAGTCGCCATGTTTAAAATTATAAACTCATCAACCAACAAGATTCACTTGCTTACTTCACAGTATTTTTGAAAGCACCTGTAGGATTTTGCAAGTATTTAACCCTTTAGGCCTCTGGGGCTTTCTCACTAAGATAACTATCATGTCTAGTAACACAAAATCATTAGACTTTTTAATTCTCAAATATTTGTATCAATAGCATTTTCCATTATAGAAAATAAATTTGGTACCACATAACATCTTGACAGTACTTCTTTTTTTTAAGCTCCTCTAGATAAAGTTTATTGATTGTGTAGGATCTTTTGCATCTTAAAGCATATTTTTATTAAACTTTTATTTAATGAATATAAATTTCCAAAGTACAGCTTATGGGTTACAATGGCTTCCCCCTCCCAAAACTTCCCTCCCACCCACAACCCTCCCCTTTCCCGCTCCCTCGCCCCTTCCAATCACATCATGATTCATTTTCAATTCTCTTTATATACAGAAGATCAGTTTAGTATATATTAGGTAACGATTTCAACAGTTTGCCCCCATATAGCAACACAAAGTGAAAAAAAAATACTGTTGGAGTACTAGTTATAGCATTAAATAAGAGTGTACAGCACATTAAAGACAGAGATCCTACATAATATTTTTTTAAAAAAATTAATTAATTTTCTATGCCATTTCCATTTTAACACCAGGTTTTTCTTTTCATTTCCAATTATCTTTATATACAGAAGATTGATTCAGTATATAATTAGTAAAGATCTCGAAAGTACTTCTAATATAATCCAAATAGCCTAATTAGTTGGTGTCTCCATAAGATGAGAGACATAGGTCCTTCGATTTTTTCAGTTGGGCCCAAAATGGAAAAAGGAAAGTCCAGGATTTACTGGAAATTTTAGAGTCCAGATTGTTTGAAACTTTGATTTTTTGAATGCCTGTCAAGAATGCCAAGAAGGCTCAAACTCCAAAATAACTGGTTGAAATAAGATTCCTTAAAATCATGACATAACATAGACCAAATCTGATCATTGTAACAAGGTGATTCTTCAAATCTTTGAAAATAAGCACATATTTAAATAACCCATAGCTCTTAATAAAAATGCACCTGTTTTTGAACAATTAGAATTTAACAGACATCAAGAGAATGTAATAGATTAACACATTGCTTTAACAGAGCATCAGAGTTTAATTCTATGTCAAAGAGAAATTGAGCTTCCTGTGATCTTTTGCTGTGAGGTTTCCTTCCTTTACCTTCTTTCATATTGGTGACCATCTTTCTGTGTTTCTGTGTGTAGCACATCTTTAAGCATCTTTTGCAGGGCAGGATGAGTGGCAACAAATTCTTTCAGTTTCTGTTTGCTATGAAGAGTCTTAATTTCACCTTCATTCACAAATAAGAGCTTCACAGGATATAATATTCTGGGCTGGCAGTTTTTCTCTCTTAGTACCTGGGCTATGTCTCGCCATTCCCTTCTAGCTTGTAGGCTTTCTGATGAGAAGTCTGCGGTGAGTCTAATTGGAGATCCTCTAAGAGTAATCTGACTTTTCTCTCTTGCACCTTTTAGAATCTTTTCTTTATGTTTCATTGTGGTGAGTTTGATTACAACGTGTCATGGTGAGGATCTCTTTTGGTCATGTTTATTAGGGGTTCTATAAGCTTCCTGTACTAAAATGCCTCTGTCCTTCTCCAAACCTGGGAAATTTTCTGCTAGTATCTCACTGAAAATGCCTTCTAATCCTTTCTCCCTCTCCATGCCTTCAGGAACTCCCAGAACCCGAATGTTGGGTTTTTTAATAGTATCCTGTAGATTCTCGACAATATTTTTTAGATTTCTAATTTCTTCTTTTCTTTGGTTTGCCTGTTTCCTTTTCTGTTCTCTGTCTTCTAAGTCTGATATTCTCTCTTCTGCTTCACCCATTCTGTTTTTAAGGCTCTCTAATGTGTTTGTCATTTGATCTATTGAATTCTTCATTTCATTATGATTTCTCGTCACTATCTCAGTTTCTTGTTCTACTAGTTGTTTCATTTCATTTTGATTCCTCCTTAAGATTTCATTTTCATGAGAGAGATTTTCTATCTTGTCCATTAAGGATTTCTGTAGTTCAAGAATTTGTTTTTGAGAACTTCTTAATGTTCTTATCAACTTTTTGAGATCTGCTTCTTGCATTTCTTCTATCTCATCATCTTCATAATCTTGAATTGGGGTATCTTTTTCATTTGGGGGCGTCATAGTGTCTTGCTTTTTCTTGTTACCTCATTTTTGTGTGTTGTATGGCATGTTGGAGATATTTGGTTTCTTCACTGTGGTGTTTTTTCTTGTTATACTGTATCTCTATATTAAGTGGACTGTCTGCTTTCGGTGGAGCCTTAGAGGCTTGAGATGAGTGTGAACTGAGAGCTGTGTTTGGTTCCTCAGGGCTGAGGGTGTGTCAAAGATGACACTCCCAGGTTAGGCGTGGTAAATCTCTCTCTCTTTCTTTCTTTCTTTTTTTTTGATTCAAAAGGGAGGTAATTCCACACAGCTGAACAGAATTGGAGGTAGTTAGCCGGCGAATGATATACCCACAGGAGCCAGAGATTGGAAGCTCTTTCCCAAGGACCACACAGGGAATCTCTGCTGCCCTCAGTGTGGGCTCCAATTCTCCTGCAGTCTCCCACTGGGTTGCTAAGTTAGATGCTAATCACCTGTTATTTCACCCCTCCACCCCAGAGTCAGGTTTTTCTGCTAGGCTCAGGGCAGGTGCAGACCTGAGGTCGCCCTGCTTATGACGTATGTCCAAAATGGCACCTGCTCTTTGTCTTGCTAGCCTTTGAGGGGTGAGCGGAGAGAGAGAAACTTGTATCCGTATTGGTCACTTTTTTTTTCCCTCTCTCTCTTCTAGTTAGCCTAGTGAACCTTTCCCCACGGAGTTTCAAGCCTCGTTCCCTCTAGTCTCCTCTTTCCGCTTGCCCGCTGGTGTCTCGGGCTATTGAGGTTCGGCTCACCTCGTGTTCCAGCGCTGGTGCATTGAGTCTGCCGCTGGTGTCCCGAACTTGGACTCCCACGCTCTCCACAGAGGTCTACAGTGAATCACTAGTTCTGGAAGAGTTTCATCTGCTGTTTCTTCCCCTACTCTTCCTTGACCCTGCATTATCTCCACTTTTATTAACCTGTGTCTTGCTGAACTATCAATGTGCTCCCTTCCTATTCCTCCATCTTGCCGCTCTCCCTATGTCTTCTTTTTTTTGTTGCCAGAGTATCTTGGCTTTCCATGCCTGAAATACTCTCAGGGTCTTTTCAGCCAGATCTGAGTGCCTTAAGGGCTGATTCTGAGGCCAGAGTGCTGTTTAGGGCATCTGCCATTCTATTAGTCTGTTGTGTCTCCCACTTCCAATGTTGCATCATTCTCTCCTTTTTAATTCTATCAGTTAGTATTAGCAGACACTAGTCTTGTTTATGTGACCCCTTTGACTCTTGATCCTATCATTATGCTCAATTGTGAACTGAAACTGATCACTTGGACTAGAGAGGTGGCATTGGTACATGCCACCTTGAGGAGATTGAATTTTAATCCCCTGGCACATTTCTAACTCTACCAGTTGGGGCAAGTCCAATTGAGCATGTGCTGAACTGTACATCTCCTCCCTGTCTTATTCCCACCTTTATATTTAATAGGGATCACTTTTCAGTTAAATTTAAACACCTAAGAATAATTGTCACATCATTTTTCTCATTTACCACAGGCCTGCACCTGTCTTTAAAAGAAAACAGACATTTATTTTGTTTTCTGTGTAGAATTCACTTTCCTGACTTTGTCATGCAAGTAGTAGCACAAGTCAACTAAATCCAAATTGATGCATTTGTAGAAGAAAACCACCACAATCCTACTGCTAAGGCGCTCCCAACACAGTCCTCTGTCAGAGGTGTCCTGCTCAGAATCACCTCCTCGTCAGGGGCCCACAGCGGTGCCGAGGAGCCACCTGACTGAAATGGGACAAATGGCACCAGCTGAGGGCAACGTTCCTGCAGTTCTGACCTCTGCCTCAGCCAGGCCTGTTCCCGCCTTTCTGCCTTTCCGTCGGGGTCAGTGCCGTCTGCAGCCGCCAGAGGGCGCCCATGGTGCTGGGTTGGAACCTGGTCTCACAACTGCATGAATGCGCCTGAAGGGGGCAACCCCAGGGGCTGTTTGCTGTGGAGCCTCTCAAGTTGGCGCCACCCTGCCACGCTGGGAATTAGCAGACATCCGCACACCGGCCTTCACTATCCCCTATTTGGTTCTTCAGCCAACCCAGAAGCCTTGGGAGGCGCTGAAGTCTTCTCAGGAGAGAAGAGGGGCAGGAAACG
This sequence comes from Lepus europaeus, assembly GCF_033115175.1. Taxonomy (NCBI): domain Eukaryota; kingdom Metazoa; phylum Chordata; class Mammalia; order Lagomorpha; family Leporidae; genus Lepus; species Lepus europaeus. The sequence goes on from NW_026909003.1 coordinate 110,157, forward strand.
CGTGCAGAGCAGGTGGCTGTGGCAGCGGGAAATGGCGCCGCCCGGCGTGGCCTCCTCTGGTCTCGAGGCTGCATCACGAGGACCTCGGTCAGCCGGGCTGGCCCAGCCGCGGGGAAGGTGCGGCGTTACTCTCACAGCCGCCTCTCAGCTCCTAAGATCCGTATTCAGTCATTTAATAGTGTCCTATAAATTTCCAACACTTTTAATTTTTCTATTTTCTTCCTCACCGAAAAATTTAAAAATTTTGTGCTCTAGATCAGGTGTATGTTCTACTTCTTCATCAAGATTGTTTTTAAGGCATTCCACCGTATTTTTTTAAAACATTTATTTAATAAATATGAATTTCCAAAGTACAGTTTATGGATTACAATGGCTTTTCCCTCCCATAACCCACCACATTTTTTGGACAATTGAATTCTTCATTTCTAAGATTTCATTGTTATTTCTCTTCAGAATTTCACTTTAATAGGAAACTTATTTATGTCATTTATCATTTATAGATTTAATTCATGAATCTTGCTCATTGCTTCTGAGGAACCCTATGGATTATATTTTGAATTTCATTTCATGTATTTTTTCAATCTCTTCATATTCAAGTTTCAATATTGTTTTTACTTTGGGTTGCACATGTTCTCTTCCTTATTGTTTCTGAATTTTCATTTATTTTTAGGCATTTGTGGAAATTCTAGTTGATTTTTTTCTCTGATGGCTTTTATCAAAGAAGTGTGCTTCTGTGCTCCTAGAGCAGCTTGGACTCAAACAGGCACCTGAATGGGATGCCAGCATCTTAGATGTTGCCCGTACCCACTGTGCCGTAATGCTCACTCAAAATCCAGTGTTTCTTTATCAATTAAAGAAAATCAGTTCCCAGTTAAAAAGTTTACAACAGGTTCATGGTGATTGTTAGCTCCTTTGGATAATTCTATCACATGCTAAAGGAGGTATCATGTTCATTAAAGTAAAATTCATAGGAAAAATAGTTATAATTAATTCCTTTGATGGGTGAGTATTGTGGCACAGTGAGATAAGCCACTGTGTGTGACATGAGAGTCCCATGTGGGTGCCACTCTAAGTATCAGTTATTCAACTTTCAATCCAGCAGATGGAAGATCATTCCCTCATTCTCTATGTCTGCCTTTCAAATAAATAAATAAAAAATATTTTTCTAAGAAATATATTTCTTTCATGAAAATAGCTCAACTTTGGTATCCATATCTGACCACATGATTACAAGACAAAATTGACAGACTGTTTCCTTTCCTGAATGAAATTCATATCCTATTCCATCTCTATCTATGTTCCATAAAAAGTATATACCATGACCAAATTAGGTTCCTGTAGTCTAAATTGGTGAACTTACTTCCTAAGTGAACAGAAACAACCACTTCAGTCATGGAAAAACATGACATGCATGTGTTTAGCAGATGGTTAAAGCAAGTTAGCATTATTATCTCCTTACACATGTTTTAGAGAGATTTTTTACATTTATTTATGTGAGAGGCAGAGTTACAGACAGAAAGAGGAAGAAACAGAGGCAATGGTCTTCCATCCACGATTCCACCCCCAAATGGTTGCAGGAGCTGCAGCCAAGCGGATTCGAAGTCAGAAGCTGGAGCTTCCCTGCATCTCCCACACAAGCTCAGGGGCACAAGCAGTTGGGCCATCCTCCACTGCCTTCCTAGGCTGTAAGCAGAGATCTAGAATGGAAGAGGAGCGGCTGGAGCAAGAGTGGGTGCCCACATGGAATGCTGGTGCCACAGGAGGAGAGCTAGCCCACTATGCCACTGTGCCAACCCCTTCAAAACACATCTATTAAGTTCTGATTAACACTCAGTATTCGTGCTGTGATATTTCAGTCATGTGCAGAGTGTGTACAGAGGACATCAGAAACTATGGAAATGGATATTAATGATGAGTGTATCTGGGTGCAAAATATTTTGAAATCTGTGCATAATTTTTCATAATACCTATTTTCCATGGATTCTATGAGGGTTCCTTATGTGCATGCAGTTCGTCCTCTCCCTTCCAAGCATTTGCTCAATGCATCGTGTACATTCAGACTGACTCTAGAGTTTCTATGCATTAGCAAGAACAGGTGATACTCACTCTCTGATTCAGAATTACTTCTCCTATTCAACTGAATAGATAATATTTTTCTTCATTGTATTAGTAATCTAAATCATGTGGAATTCAGGGTGATTATTGTTTCCACAGTAATTAAAACTCACACATATTTGTTTTTTTTTTAATTTTTATTTAATGAATGCATTTTTACATAGATTCAACTTTAGGAATATAGTGGTTCTTTCCCCAATACCCCCCCTCCAGCTCCCATCCCATCTCCCTCTCCCTCTCCCATCTCCTTCTTCATTATGGTTCATTTTTAGTATAACTTTATATACAGAGAACTAATTCCATGCTAATCATAGACTTCAACAATTTGCACCTACGCACACACACAACATATAGAATACAGTTTGGGGAGAGAATTTGCAGTTGGTTCTCATATTACAATTCAATAGGAACAGGGGTCCTACATGGGGAGCAAGTTCACAGTGACTACTGTTGTTCCTTAAACAATTAACACTCTTTTTTATGATGTCAGTGATCATCTGAGGCTCTTGTCATGGGCTGGCAAGGCTATGGAAGCCTTTTGTGACCATAGACTCCATTGGTCTTTGGATACGGCCATAAGCACAGTGGATGTTCTCTCCTCCCTTCAGAGAAGAGTGTCTCCTTCTTTGATGACACTTTCTTTCCTCTGAGGTCTCACAGAGACCCTCTGTGCAAGATTTTTTTTTGTCATAGAGTCTTGGCTTTTCATGCCTGAAATGCTCTCGCAGGCCTTTCAGCCTGACCAGGAAGCCTTAAAGGTTAATTCTGATGTCAGAGTGTTATTTACTGTGAATGTCATCCTAGGACTCTGCTGACCCACACGTACTTGTATCTCTGTAAACAGGATTGGTTTGGGGTCTGTGTACATTTAGGCAGTGTGTGCTGCCCTGAACCCTGGGTGTGGGAGGATGCTGCATTCCTCTTTGGGCCTTTGGGGTGTGTGATACTGGAGTTTTCTTGTCTGAATCCTGACTGAGATGGGCCATCACAGATCTTCACCTGATTCCTCCCATAGTGCTTCTGTGGTAACCCACATGCATAATTGGAAGAAGTTTTCCTGGAGAGTTTATTGACAATGCCTTTGGACCAAATGTAACTAATAGGAGCTCCTCACTTGGGTCTTTGTATTCATGAACTTGTAGGTAATTATGCCCCTGAGGGTGAAGAGGATGATTTCCAAACATGTTTTCCTTATTTTTCACCTGGACAGCAGACCTCAGCTGCAGAGCCTCAGGGCAGAAAGGGTTCCAGAAACCCCATGGATGGATGGACAGCTGGTTGAAAGAAGTCAGATGGAGCAGTATTAAAGTAGCTTTGACTCAGTCACACACACATATGATGAGAGCATACACCACACAGGCACACACACCCAGACAGATACTGCATGTGTACTCCTGCCTAGCACTGCATGTTCCACTGCCATTGTGTCCTAGGGCTTTTCACAAACTTCTAAGATGTTTGCTTTGATTTTTCTGCTGCTCTTTCTGCAGGTATTTTTCCTTGTGACTTGTCACAATGACCCCAACTGCTTTCTCAAGATGGAACGCAGTTTTTACAAGGATGGGGATACTGTGATTGCTGCATTTTTCCCCATTTACAGATACCTCACTGATGCAATGACGAATGTTTTCAAAAAGAATCTCATATTTGAAGGGTAAGTTCTCTTTGTTTTAATCATTTCCTTGATTTACATATTAGCTTTTTATATGGTCTCTTATATGGTCTGCAGATGGTTGGAAAAGTGTGTTCTGTGTCCCTGCCTTGCCCATCTTTTGTCTCTCCTAGAAACTGCTGATAATTAATTTGGGGAATGATGAAGACATTTTCTTTCTTTCCTGGCACATGAATGGGTCAGACAAAGTTGTTTCATCAGAGGAGGAGAGGAGAGTCTCGTTGGTGTTCTTCCTGTCCCCCCTGTCCATGTTCATCAGTTCACAGGCCTATTGTGCTCATCAGAAGACTTTCATAACCAGTGCACTGAATGAATGAGAAACCTGGGTTAACATGAGCTCTTCCACATGTGCTCACAAACTTTTCTGCTATGTACTAGATTTGGGGCCATGAGAATGCTTTATTTCTCTGATAGTCCTGAAGAAGAAAGGATACTTAATAAAGTAAAATTTTTACTAGTTATTAGTAATCATAGGGCAACACCTCTGCAAAAATATGGTATTAAATATATTTTTAATAGTGAATGTGACCCATGTGAACTCTAATGGTTCCAAAATGCAAAATTCAGATTGAGTCCCTGTATCTTTATTTTGCTGGACAAAAATAGACATTTCATAAGGGGAATTTTTTTTCTAGCCCTCCTTAATAGGTTTTCTTTTTGTAGCTAAATATAAATGTTTCACACACACACACACATACACGTAAGAAAATTTCATGCTTAAAGAATATTGTATCTGGTAGGATGGCATAATTGTTGTTTGAACATCTTTTTTGGAAGGTGCTAATTTTCTAATTTGTGTCTACTGTAATGTTACAGTAAGTAGGATGCAGTAAGCAGGTTGACTCTGTGTAGATCTTTGATAGAAGGTAGATATGAGGTAGATACTAGATAATAGATCATTGTGGTATCATTAAAGACAATGGATTTGAGAAGTATAGTTGGTGCCACCAAGGTGATGCCGCTGATTAAGTATTTTAGGCATGTGTCCAAAGATCTCTCCAAAAATAATCTAATGGGTACCAGCTCAATATAACAATATTATTCTCTTCACGTTGATTTTTATAAATTGGCCTAATTTGATATGTGCACATGGCATCCCATTTATGAAACACTTATTTAGTAGTAGCAGTAGCATTCCTCATGGTTATGCATGCAGTACATCATTTATGTGTACCCTGAAATGAAGGAGATGAGGATATAGTGAATTTCCAGTAGCAGGAAAAGCTTGTATGAATAGAGCCCAGGTTCCTCCCACATGAATGGCATGCAAACTGGAGCTCATAGTCAAGTCTCAGCAAACCCAGAGAAAACAACTGTGTTCATGACAATTGAAAAAACAATAAGATTGAACTAAAAATATATTTACACACTATACTCACCACTGTTAGATTCACCAACTTGAGAATATACAATAATTACTGATAAACTGTTCCTAGATATAAGGAAGACATTATAAAACAGAACAAAAGGGCAACTCTCACAAATACCCAGTGTGCCAAAAGGCTTATAGACCTTTTGTTTCCAGAGGGGAGCTGGAGAAAGAAATAAATAGAATGAGGAATTGAGGGAAGAGTAGAAGAATGAGGAGAGGGACTGAGAAATATGAAGTACAAAACTGATTATTATTTGATCCTTTTAGCAAGGATTTTCAGATTTTCTCATTCAATGTAAAAACTATGCATCAGATACTTGGGTAACAAATATTTATAGTAACTATCTATATATAACTATATATAGCAACTGTATATGGTTATAGACAACTATTTATAAATAAGATATATATATATATATATATACATATATACATACATACTTATACAGCAAAATGAACGGACTAAAAAATGAAAATCTGTCACTTCTCTAGCACATGGTGACCAATAACAAGCAGTCAACATGACCTAGTCTACTCTTCAATACTCAACACACAGGGCCTCTGAAAAACTGAAAGGGGCTTCTCATCTTGGTTCTTGCTGAAATGTCAGACCTCAGATATAGATATGCATCGTGTTCTTTGCATGGGAGACTATGTTCAATTCTATAGGAAAAACTGAGTGAGAAAGGCTAGTTGGAAGTAAATACCGATACCAATGGTAATGTTTTATTTTAACATATGCTTAGTGTTCTAAATAAATGGATGACTGTCTTAATTGTAAAGTGCTATGGGCCTTGGGGCCAGCACTGTGGCATAGTGGGTTAATGTCCTGGCCTGAAACACTGGCATCCCATATGGGTGCCAGTTCTAGCCTGGGCTGCTCCTCTTCGGCCCAGCTCTCTGCTACGGCCTGGGAAAGCAGCAGAAGATGGCTCAAGTGCTTGGCCCCTTGTACCAGTGTGGGAGACCCAGAAGAATCTCCTGGCTCCTGGCTTCAGATCAGCTCAGCTCCAGCCATTGTGGTCATCTGGGAAGTGAACCGGCTGATGAAAGACCTCTCTGTCTGTCTCTACCTCTCTGTATCTCTGTCTTTCAAATAAATAAAATAATTTTTTTAAAAAAAGTGTTACGGATCTTGCAGTCTAGTGTTTCAAGTCCACTGAGTGAGTATTACAGGCTTTTCTAAAGTGTTCGCTTATCACTGTTCTCCTTTCAAGCTCTGAATGTGATTTTATTTTTCTGGCTTGTGATGGTTGTTGATGGGTAAATTTGATGGGGAAGAGACTTTTCTGGATAAATTGCAGACTTCCATCTACCATTCTAGTGCTCTGACATCATCCCTCTTTCTGATCACATAGTTACTCTCTTTTCTCATTACAGCCTGCAGCCTTCTGATCATATGGCTCCTATTTCAAAAAGCATTTAATGATGTGATAAGATGAAGAATCATTGTAGATTGTGAATATAGGAAACATTTATAGAGACAGTGCTAAAGATGGTGTGCCTTTCCTTTGTTCATGCTTTCATTTACAAGTTGAATCTGCTAAGTGTGAAGATTTTAGACAGGACATTCAGAGTGTGTTGTAATATTTACTTTAGAATCAAATCTAATAATTTAGAAGAGGTAGCTTTTGCCGTAGATGAATTGATGAGCTATGAATCCAAAAATAAGATTATGTTCTTTGGCAGCATGGACTGCCATGTGATAATATGTTCAAGACGCTATGTTGTAAAAGCAGATTTTATTTTTCAGAATCATTTAGACTGAAAGTTCAGGATCAAGGCAGTAGCGATTTCTATTTTGGTGAAGACATGTGTCGTGCTGCAAATATGACACACTTCACCAGAAGAGAGGGAGCAAATTCTGTCTGCATTCCCGTTTGGACACTAATCCCATTCATAGGAGATGTATAATAAAGAACCTATGTAAATTAATTACCTCACAATGATAAAATAGTCAAATAGTCATAGTACAGAGAAGGATTAGAACATGAATTTTTAGCCTTGACAGTCTTAGTTTGTATCAGTTATGGGAGTAGAATTGATAATCTGGGTTGGAGTTTTTCCTTTAAAGATCCCTGTGCCTTTCATGTAGGTTTCAGTCCAACAACTACCAGTACGTTCTAGCCTTGGTTCTTGCCATTGAGGAGATCAACAAGAACCCCCATCTTTTGCCCAACATGACCTTGGGATTTGATCTCTATAATGTCATGCACAGTGAGGTGAGGATGATGGAGAATCCCTTCATCTGGCTTGCGGGCCTGGAAAAGGATGTTCCTAATTACACATGTAGGAAACAGAGCAAGTCTGTAGCAGTAATATCTGGAACAAGCTTTTCTGTCCAAATGGGGACACTGCTGGAACTCTACAAAATTCCACAGGTGAGTGTGTAAGGGAAAGAGAGGGAAAAAGCACATCACGTTAGGTGCCTTAGTTATATCCCAAAAAGTGAAAATACCAGACATTATGCATTTACCAAAGTGTGTAATGTTAAGAGGAGGTGTGCAGAAATTTGTTGGAGTAGCCACATTTCTTCTCAAGTAGAGATTTGGGTGAGTTAAAATGTAAAATGTTTTCCTTGACCTCTGAGTATAATGGCTCATGAACTAAGGAGTTCTGATGTCGTGGACATGAGTAAAATGAATGTTCTAATGTCTTCTGACACTTCCATCATATGCTTAATGTTTTCCAGGACTGATAGTACACTATAGCAATAACCTTACACAGATTTCTTGCATTTTCTCTTAGCTGACTCTTGGGTCTTTTGAACTGCTTCTGAGTGACAGTGGTCAGTTTCCCTCCCTCTATCAGATGGCACCCAAAGACACTTCTCTGGCCCTTGGCATGGTCTCTTTGATGCTTCATTTCAGCTGGACCTGGGTGGGTTTGGCCATCTCAGAACTCCCAAAAGGTATTCTGTTTATGTCCGATTTGAAAGTAGAGTTGCAGAAGAATGGCATCTGTGTGGACTTTGTGGAACTGATCCCAGCCACTCAGGAGTCACATATTTCACTCAAGAAAAGGTTTCATATCAAGATCCTAAAATCATCAACGAATATGGTGATTATTTTCTGTGACACTGATTCCCTCATAGGTGTCAGCTTCCCAACATGGGAACGTGTAAAGACGTGGAAAGTCTGGGTCACCACCTCACAATGGGATTTTGCCAGTGCGGAGAAACATATCCTGCTCCACTCATTCCATGGGACTCTGATCTTTTCTCACCACCGTAGTGAGATCTCTGGTTTCAGAAACTTTCTTTGGACAGTTAACCCTTCCAAATACCCAGAAGACATTTACCTCTCTAGATTCTGGTCATTGGCTTTTGATTGCTCAGTTTCTGGGGCGTCCTGCAACACGTTGCAGAACTGTCCACTGAATGCCTCCTTGGAATCACTGCCTCCACATCGTTTTGATATGGCCATGAGTAATGGGAGTTACAACATATACAATGCTGTGTATGCTGTGGCCCACAGTGTACATGAGATGCTTCTACAAGAGTTAGAAATGCAGCCAGTGAGCAATGGGGCAAGGGTGGCATTTTCTCCCTGGCAGGTAATTTGGTTTCCATTGCATGACATGTACTCCTGAAATGATCACCTTAAGACCATCTGCTGGTGTTCAAAACAAATAGCTTGGCATCCTTTCTCCAAAATACAAGATAGAAATGAGCCCCTGCATTTAATTTGTCATCAGATACCAGATTCCATTGACAAGTGGGAAAGTTACTTGGATAAGCATAAGTGTTGTGTGTTAAAAAACACTCTCTCATCCTGTCCACTTAATTTTGACATTTGAAATACCTAAACTGTGTCATCCTTTTTTCAACCTCAGCAGTACAATAATTGCTTCTTGGTGTCAGATTATGCTGAGGATGCTTATCCAAAGTGAACATAATTTATCTCATACAATTTGCACAAATTTTTATTAGGGTAGCTTCATATTACAGGTGGTTGTCCTAGGTACACTGAAAAAATACTGAGTGTTGGTAGCTTTGCATTCACAGTTTAAAATTATCTGAATCTCACAGCCAGGTATTTTGATTGCCCTTGTTTTTGAATGAAAATGCCTGAAATCATGCTTACTTTGATTAATTCTCTCTCAGGTTGTTTTGTTTTAATTCATTTGTTGGCTATAATAAGTTTTCTTTGTTTATTTGTGATTTACACATGATGAGAGGCTTTCTCTATAGGGGTTTTGTGTGTTATCACTTAGGCAGTCTTCATGTGAATATCGTGTATTTTTTCAGCTACACCCAATTCTCAAGAATCTCCAATTTACCAATCCAGCTGGTAACCTAGTGAATTTGGATCAAAAGCGAAAATTGGAAGCTGAATATGACATTCTCAACTTTTGGGATTTTCCGTATGGTGTTAGACATAAGGTTAAAGTAGGACAGTTTTCCCCATATGTGCCATATGGCCAACAGTTGTCTCTCTCTGAGAATTTGATAGAGTGGGCCACAGGAATTACAGAGGTAAGTTGTGTCTGATCATAAGATTCACAGTACACATGTTTACTCCCAAGTGGTATGGGGATTTGTGCAATATGGCTTATTAAAAAGACACAGAAATTAAACAACTCCCCTTACAATCTAAATATTTTCTTTTGTGTTTTCTGTCTCAGCATGGACAGTACACACACTTCTTCCTCCACATGTTCTGTATCTGTTTCATGGTAAACAGTCAAATTGCATGCAATCAGTGTATTAGAATTTACAATTTAAGTACATAGGTTGTCCATGAATTGAAAACACTCTTCTTAGAATTTAAGTGGTAGTCCCAACAATGACCAACGTTCATGTGACTTTTCTCAGACTCCACGCTCAATATGCAGTGAGAGTTGCAGCCTTGGATTCAGGAAAACCCCTCTGGAGGGAAAGCCTACCTGTTGTTTTGATTGTACACCTTGTACAGAGAATGAGATTTCCAATCAGACAAGTAAGTCAGTGCCTACTTCATGGAGAACTTAACAGCTGTTTCTTATAATTTTCAACTACTCTATAGAGATAAAAGATGTGGACTGCTGAGAAAATTCTTCCCACCTCCAGGTAGTAATTAATCCTTATAGCCAACAATAATTCTCACAAGGATAAAACTTTTCACACTACACTCTACTTCATGAATTACTTGAGAAAGCATATAAAAGACTGATTGTCATTGGAAGGCTGACCATGTTGGAGTTCAGGATGATATATGTTGTAAAATATGAACAGAAACCAATATTGAAGAATATTCACCCCATAAAACAATGTGGGATTTCTCTGATTTATTCCACTTAGCAGTAATATGCCATCGTCACATGTATCATGAAGATTTTCCAATTTCTGTTTGTGTTGTATGATTAGTTATTTTCACCATATATTAGGTATCATTCCAATTTGAAACTTATTGATATTTGTGATAGATTCTGGCAACAGAGTACAATCTGTGTGAGTAAGATGTCCTATGTGCAACTTCATTGTAGGAAATTTGTATCTGTGTTCCTTGTGTATGTATAAATAAAAGTGCTTTCACCTAATTCACATGTAACATGCTTGAAGTGAGGAAGCACACCTCTAAACAAACTGTATTATATGGAAAACTATATTAGAAATTATACAGTATATCAATCTAAGGATAATACTCATCAGATATCATAAATGGGGCTAACTTTTGCCTTAGAGAAAAATCAGTGCTTCTCAAAATATAATTCTCTAGGAACACTCTTTTGCATACAGGCACATACTCATGTATATAATTTATATTGAAAGAGCACAGGCTGACATCCACATTGATAACTATGCATAGCAAAGTAGGTCAATGAAAGCAAATTCAACACAAACCCTCAAAGATAGGATGTGGATATTATAAGAAAATGGAAGTAACTAAAAATTAGAATAATTTAAAATTGATTGTCATCTAAAACAAGGAAACTTTATGAACCTCAGCAAGATTGATCAACAAGAAAAACATGGTTACAGTGTGTGTACAAAGAAAGTTGAAGGGGTTCTGAACAGATGTAAGAAATACTAATAGCAGAATATAATCACTTAATGGTGATACATTGAAGAATACAGAAGAAATTCAAAGATTGAGAGAGAAATATTGTCAAGCATATTAAGAAATATATTAAAATCCAAATATATTCATGGTTATTAAAATAATCCCCAATACTTTTATTGTGGTAAACAATTTTCAGCTTTGTATATTATCCAAAAATAAAGACATGGAACTTATTGGAAATGAAGATATAAAAGTGGCCTTGTTTTAAAATGATGATGGGATTGTGTAATTAAATCAGTGTATCAGTGATTGATTAAGTAGTGCTTGACTACAAGATTAAACACACAGAAAAGTTATTGTCACTTAGCAGTTCTGGAAAATGAAGCTTTGAAAGATGGCATGTATAATATCTTAAATGTATGAGATATCCAAAGGTGAAACTAACTAAATATTGGAAGACATCTGCAAGTGGAGACATGGGACATTGTTGGAGCAATATATAGAAAAGAAGAGGATACTGACACAGTGGAGAGAAAATTCATTTTCAAGGATAAAAAGGAAAGTGGAAATATGCCAGTAGGGTTCAAGGTGATCTACAGACTGACTTCTATTACAGGCAGCATCCCAGTGTGTTCATTGATGGGAAGTTGCTCAAGAGTGGAAACTAATCCACCTGATATCAAGTGTACAGCTCTACATGTTTCTCTAGAATTTAACCCATAGCCTTGCTAATGGTAGTCTGTCAATCAAGCTTGCCTTTAGAATGACTTAAACCAGATCTTACCATAGAGAGTTATGCTTCATGAAGATAGCTGGGTGCTTTCTGTGCACCTAAAATTCAGGAACTTCCAGTCCATAATATTAACAGTGGCATAGCAGGTTAAGCCTCTGCCTGTGATGCAGGCATCCCAAATGGCACCAGTTTCAGTCCCAGCTACTTCACTTCAAGTCCTGTTCTCTGCTGATGCTTGGGAAAGCAGCAGAAGACAGCCCAAGTTTTTGGGCCCCCACCCACTTGGGAAATCCAGAAGAAACTCCTGGTTACTGGTTTCAGATTGGCCCAGCTCCAGCCATTGCAGTCATTTGGGGTATGAACCACCAGGTGAAAGATTTTCTCTCCCTTTCTCTCTCTTCCTCTCTCTCTTTCTCCCTTTTCCTCCTCCTCCCCTGTCACTCTCCCTCTTCTTTCCTCCTTCTACTTCTCCTATTTCTGTAACTCTGCTTTCATGTAATTAAAAATAATTAAAAATAACTTTCATTAAAAACAAACACAAGGAACCTTGACTGGTTGATTAGTCATGATATTATTGAGTGAATAGAACCCTGAAAACAAGGGCTGCTGCTTGCTCTTGTTCAAAGTGAGAACGCAGCAAGAATGTGTCATGTATAAGGGCAGAGTAGTCCTCACCACACATGGAATCCTCTGGTACCTTGATCATCACTTCTCAATCCTAAGAAGCCATGAAGAATGAGTTCGTGGTGTTAAAATGACACAGGTTAAGATGTTTTTAAAGCAACATGAATAGGTTCAGAGAGTAGGTCTTAGGGCTCTGTTCTCAGAAAAAGAGAATGTACTCATCAGTATGTAAGGTACTTAGGGAGAGTAACTGACTAACATGAGGTAGATGGGCATGAATTTTTATTTTTTATTTTTAATTTTAACCAGGTGAAGATATGTTTTTATTTTTTTTAATTTTTTTTCATTTATTAAACTTTTATTTAATGAATATAAATTTCCAAAGTACAGCTTATGGGTTACAATGGCTTCCCCCCTCCCAAAACTTCCCTCCTGCCCGCAACCCTCCCCTCTCCCACTCCCTCTCCCCTTCTATTCAGATCAAGCTTCATTTTCAATTCTCTTTATATACAGAAGATCAGTTTAGTATATATTAGGTAAAGACTTCAACAGTTTGCCCCCATATAGCAACACAAAGTGAAAAAAACTACCGTTGGAGTACTAGTTATAGCATTAAATAAGAGTGTACAGCACATTAAAGGCAGAGATCCTACATAATATTTTTATTAAACTTTTATTTAATGAATATAAATTTCCAAAGTACAGCTTATGGGTTACAATGGCTTCCCCCTCCCAAAACTTCCCTCCCACCCACAACCCTCCCCTTTCCCACTCCCTCTCCCCTTCCAATCACATCATGATTCATTTTCAATTCTCTTTATATACAGAAGATCAGTTTAGTATATATTAGGTAACGATTTCAACAGTTTGCCCCCATATAGCAACACAAAGCGAAAAAAAAAATACTGTTGGAGTACTAGTTATAGCATTAAATAAGAGTGTACAGCACATTAAAGGCAGAGATCCTACATAATATTTTTTTAAAAATTAATTAATTTTCTATGCCGTTTCCAATTTAACACCAGGGATTTTTTTTTTCATTTCCAATTATCTTTATATACAGAAGATTGATTCAGTATATAATTAGTAAAGATCTCATCAGTTTGTACCCACGCAGAAACACAAAGTGTAAAAATACTGTTTCAGTACTAGTTATAGAATCACTGCACATTAGCCAACACATTAAGGACAGATCCCACATGGGATGTAAGTACACAGTGACTCCTGTTGCTGACTAAACAATTTGACACTCCTGTTCATGGCGTCAGGAGTCTCCCTAGGCTCTAGTCATGAGTTGCCAGGGCTATGGAAGCCTTTAGGGTTCGCTGACTTTGATCTTATTCCGATAGGGTCATAGTCAAAGTGGAAGTTCTCTCCTCCCTTCAGAGAAAGGTACCTCCTTCTTTGATGGCCCCGTTCTTTCCACTGGGATCTCACTCACAGAGATCTTTCATTTAGGTCTTTTTTCTCCCATGGTATCTTGGCTTTCCATGCCTACAATACTCTCATGGGCTCTTCAGCCAGATCCGAATGCCTTAAGGGCTGATTCTGAGGCCAGAGTGTTGTTTAGGACATCTGCCATTCTATGAGCCTGCTGTGTATCCCGCTTCCCATGTTGGATCCTTCTCTCCCTTTTTGATTCTATCAGTTAGTATTAGCAGACACTTGTCTTGTTTGTGTGATCCCTTTGACGCTTAGACCTATCAGAGCCATCAATTGTGAGCTGAAATTGATCTCTTGGACTAGTGAGATGGCATTGGTACATGCCACCTTGATGGGATTGTGTTGGAATCCCCTTGCACATTTCTGTCTCCCCCATTTGTGGCAAGTCCTATTGAGCATGTCCCAAATTGTACATCTCCTCCCTCTCTTTTTTCCACTCTTAAATTTAACAGGGATCATTTTTCAGTTAAAATTTAAACACCTAAGAATAATTGTGTGTTAATTACAGAGTTTAACCACTAGTACTAGAACAACAACAACAAATAGTAAAAAGGATAAAGTATTACATTGTACATCTAGAGTCAGGACAAGAGCTGATCAGGTCATTGTTTCTTCTAGTGTTCATTTCACTTCAACAGGTTTCCCCTTTGGTGCTCAGTTGTCACCGATCAGTGAAAACAGACGATATTTGTCTCTTTGGGACTGGTTTAATTCACTCAGCATGATGTTTTCCAGATTGCTCCATCTTGTTGCAAATGACCGGGTTTCGTTGTTTCTTACTGCTGTATAGTATTCTATGGAATACATGTCCCATAATTTCTTTATCCAGGTTACTGTTGATGGGCATTTGGGTTGGTTCCAGGTTGAGAGATGGAGAACGGACAGTGAGAAGGAGAGACAGAATGTTCTTCCATCTCTTGGTTTATGCCCCAAACGCCACAATGGCTGGAGCTGTGCCAATTCAAAGCCAGGGGCTATGCACTTCTTCCCATCTCCCCAGTAGTTCAGGGGCTCAAGGACTGGGACCATACTCTGCTGCTTTCCCAGGCCATAACAGGGAGCTGGATTGGAAGAGCAGCCGGGACTAGAACCAGCACCCACAAGGGATTAACCTACTGAGCCACTAGTCAGTTCCTGAAGAGCATGAATAATTGCCAAAAATGTCCTAGATGTCATTTTTATATGTTGTCTTCAACAAGAAATAAGCAGTATTTACCTACACAGACTCAGGTATTCTAGAAGTTCCTTGTGAGTCAGAAATAACTGAACGTGGGATGATGTTACTGTACATTTCTCACCAGATATGGACCAGTGTGTGAAGTGTCCGGATCATCAATATGCAAGCACAGAGCCTGACCACTGCCTGCACAAAGCTGTGGCCTTCCTAGCTTATGATGACCCCTTAGGAATGACCCTGGTCTGCACAGCTCTGTGCTTCTCTGTCCTCACCGCTGTTGTTCTTGGGGTCTTTGTGAAGCACCGAGACACTCCCATAGTCAAGGCCAACAATCGTTGTCTCAGCTACATCCTGCTCATCACACTCATCTTCTGCTTCCTCTGCTCCTTATTGTTCATTGGTCGTCCCAACACAATCACCTGTGTCCTCCGGCAGACCACGTTTGGAGTGGTGTTCACTGTGGCTGTTTCCACTGTCTTGGCCAAAACTATCACTGTGGTTCTGGCCTTCAAGGTCACTGCCCCAGGGAGAAGGATGAGACACTGGCTGCTATCAGGGGCACCTAACTCCATTATTCCCATCTGCTCCCTGATCCAACTGGCTCTCTGTGCCATCTGGCTTGGGACTTCTCCTCCCTTTGTTGACACAGATGCACACTCTGAGCATGGACACATCATCCTGCTGTGCAACAAGGGCTCAGTCACTGCCTTCTACTGTGTCCTGGGCTACCTGGGCTCCTTGGCCCTGGCCAGCTTCACTGTGGCTTTCCTAGCCAGGAATCTGCCTGACACGTTCAATGAAGCCAAGTTCCTGACGTTCAGCATGCTGGTGTTCTGCAGTGTCTGGGTGACCTTCCTGCCTGTCTACCACAGCACCAAGGGGAAGGTCATGGTGGCTGTGGAGGTCTTCTCCATCTTGGCCTCCAGTGCAGGGCTCCTGAGCTGCATCTTTGTCTCCAAGTGCTACATTATTCTCCTAAGACCTGAGAACAATGCTTTGAAAGGATTAAGGGATAGAATAGCTTCCAAGGAATCAGATGTTCTGAAGAGTAGCTCTTAAGGCTCTCTCAGTTTTCCATAGTTAGAAACTAAAATTCAAAAAATGGTTTTGCATTCTGATGTTATAAAATGACTTGCAGAATATAACCACCTTTTGAACAATTTATACTTTTCTTAAAATGTTTTCATTCTGAAGCACCAATTCACAGAAAAGAAAGGGAGGTGAGAGAAACCTTCTATTTGGTGATAGATGCTGAAGATATGTACAGTGGTCCAGCTTTGGTTCTAAAGAGAAGCTCTTGAGGCTCTCGCAGTTTCAAGGATTTGAAACTAGTATTTACAAAACTGAATTTTGCATTCTGATGCTATAAAATAACTTGAACATTTTAATCACCTCATGAACAACTTACATTTCTCTTAAAAACTTTTTTAATTCTCAAATACCGATCAACAAAACAGAGCTAGTGGGGGGAAAAGCATCCATCTGGTGATATACTCTGAAGATATCCACAGTGGTGCAATGCTACTTCAGGCCAAAGAAAGGAGCTCAGTTAGGTTTCCATGTCCATCTGCTTCTTGCATTTCTTCGATCTCATCATCTTCATAATCTTGAATTGGGGTGTTTTTTTCATTTGGGGGTGTCATAGTGTCTTCCTTGTTCTTGTTACCTCAGTTTTTGTGTTTGTTGTTTGGCATGTTGGAGATATTTGGTTTCTTCACTATGGTGTTTTTTTCTTGTTATACTGTGGCTCTATATTAAGTGGACTGTCTGCTTTCGGTGGAGCCTTAGAGGCTTGAGATGAGTGTGAACTGAGAGCTGTGTTTGGTTCCTCAGGGTTGAGGGTGTGTCAAAGATGACACTCCCAGGTTAGGCGTGGTAAATCTCTCTTTCTTTTTTTGATTCAAAAGGGAAGTAATTCCACACAGCTGAACGTAATTGGAGGTAGTTAGCAGGCAAATGATATACCCACAAGAGCCAGAGATCGGAAGCTCTTCCCCAAGGACCACACAGGGAATCTCTGCTGCCCTCGGTGTGGGCTCCAATTCTCCTGAAGTCTCCCACTGGGTTGCCAAGTTAGATGCTAATCACCTGTTATTTCACCCCTCCCCCCAGAGTCAGGTTTTTATGCTAGGCTCAGGGCTGGTGCAGACCTGAGGTCGCCCTGCTTATGACGTATGTCCAAAATGGCGCCTGCTCTTTGTCTTGCTCGCCTTTGAAAGGTGAGGTGAGCGGAGAGAGAGAAACTCGTGTCCGTATCGGTCACTTTTTTTTTTTTTTACCCTTTCTCTCTTCTAGTTAGCCTGGTGAACTTTTCCCCACTTTCAAGCCTCGTTCCCTCTAGTCTCCTCTTTCCGCTTGCCTGCTGGTGTCTTGGGTTATTGAGGTTCGGCTCACCTCGCGTTCCAGCGCTGGTGCGTTGATTCTGCCGCTGGTGTCCCGAACTTGGGCTCCCACGCTCTCCACGCAGGTCCACTGTGAATCACTAGTTCTGGAAGAGTTTTCTCTGCTATTTCTTCCCCTACTCTTCCTTGACCCTGCAGTATCTCCACTGTTATTAACCTGTCTCTCCCCCCGGACTAATAGTGTGCTCCCTTCCTATTCCGCCATCTTGCCGCTCTCAACTTGAACATTTTAATCACCTTATGAACAACTTACATTTCTCTTAAAATTTTTTTTAATTCTCAAATACCGATCAACAAAATGGAGCTAGTGGGGGGAAAAGCATCCATCTGGTGATATACTCTGAAGATATCCACAGTGGTGCAATGCTAGTTCAGGCCAAAGAAAGGAGCTCAGTTAGGTTTCCATGTGGTGTCAGGGATGGCAAGAGGCCATCTTCCACTGCTTTTTCTGGATCATTAGCAGGGAGCTGGATTGCAAGTGGACAGCCGGTACATGGCCTGACACCCACATAGGATGTCGGGGTTACAGGTGTTGGTTATATCCACTACACCCCAACACAGGCTGCAATCATCCTCTCTTCTTCAAAATAATACTGTGTACAAATTTCTTAGCCTGGATTTTATGTTCACAAATAAAACCCATCTCAGATTACAGCTCTGCTTGAAACTTTTCATTTCTGCATTTTCATTGTCAACTGGTCAACATTGTAATATTTGTATTTTAATAAAATGAATTACATGTTTGGTGTTTTCATTCATTCACTAGAGTATTAATTTCGGCTTTGTCATATAGTTGGAATATTTTCATGCAATCATTGGACATGTTAAATCATTTTAATATGTATATGCATTATCCAGGAAATCCTTTATTATATATCATTTCATATAGATTTGAAATGATGTGATAATCACACACCAAGTTTTCATTATATGTAGAACTGATTCTGCAAACTTCTTTTCCATCTGCTCATTTCTGTTTATTGTCAATTTGGCTTTAGATTTACTTTTGCCAACACCAGATATAAGAAAGTAATTTTACATCTCAACCTGAAAATAATTCAACAAAAAGTAACAATTTTAAAGTGAAGTAATGGCATTTGGACCATTCACTCTCTTCTGCAACTGTTACCTCTGTCATATTTTAAAAATATTTTCATTGCTACAAATCAAGTTCCTTATCCATTAATGGTCACTCTCAGTTCCTTCTCTTGCCAGTCACTCAACCACCAGTCTGTTTCTGTTTCCATGGATTTAACGGTCCTGAGTGTTTTGTATAAATGAAACATTGGACTCTGTGGATTTAGGTGACCTTTCATTCTGCGTGGTGTTTTCAATGGGCATCCACATTATTGCGGGTATCTACATTTTTCATGACAAACTGATAATTCCTTGTAGTAAGTCATTGATTTTTGTGTCTCCAGTTAACCATACACTGACTTGTGTGTTATTTCCCACTTTGGCTATTTGGAGACACACACTGATGTACAAGAGATTTTTTTTTTACTTTTCCTTTTTTTTAAAGTAGCTCCATGATTTGGGGGCTGGTTAGTACAATACAGAGAACAAAGAGGAAACATACAAAATGGCACTTACTACCAATGCCAGTGCTCATCTCATTATGGTTATAACCAAGAATATTATTAATTTGTGTGTTACTTGCTTTTCTTTAGCACATAAACCAAAGCCATTAACTTGACTTGAGGTATATATACAATACATACACAAAATACTTTTCGTAAATAATGTTACATTTTAAAATATTGGAAACCTAGTATCTGTGATTTGCAGTTTGACTAAATGGAACAAGAAAATAACAACATTCAACAAGGGATGGTTATACTGATACTAAAGCTCTTAGAAGTTCAAAATGCATTCCTCTCCCTTTGTACTTACCACAGGCTACAGAATGTCCTGAGAGCATTCATTATGAGAAAAATGTCAATCACAGCTTTCATAACTTACTTTGGAAGGAATAATGAGAAAGTAAATTGGAAGGTGAGACTTCATCTTTGTTTTCAAACAAGTGGTCTGAATTTTTCTTCTTATAGAAAATGTTTAAATCAGTTTATTATAAATATATCTAAACCATTAAATTTTGCAGCTTTCAGGTAAAGTCCAGCACACTGTTTACACAAAGTCTGTAAGACGAGGTCAGTAGAGATCATCTAATCTTAAGTCGGGACATCATCCATTCAAGTCCTTGACATAATCCCTCTCCAGTAAGAGCACAGCAGGCCTGGATATGCCACTGGTGATCTTTGATAGAAGTCAGCTTCAAAAACTGAGAGATTTCTGCTACAGTCATGCATTCTTTAACATCTTCTTTTAGCAAAAATCAGCAATCCAGCTTTCCTTAAGTCCTCATGTGCTAACATTTTATAGAGTTCTTCTCTAGTTACAGAAATCATCTCTCTGTCTGTACTGTCCACAACATATATAGTAAGTGTTCCAGGAAGAACGAAGAGATTCTTGGCTACCAATATCCCACATTAGGAAACGTGTATTATTAATCACTATCTCTTCTACATTACTTCCTAATGTAGGGGATGTGTGTACAACTTCCTTCATAGGAAATTGGTAAAGGATGGTAGTTTTCCCTGCATTATCCAGCCCAACAATTATAACTTTGTGCTCCTGGTGATTGAACAGTCTCCATATCCTGGTGAAGAGAATTTCCATTCTCGGGCAGCGGAGCCCCGGGCCCGCCTGGCCTCCCCGGGCTCAGGCGGAGGGGCAGAGAGACGCGCTGGAGCCTCCGCCTCTGCTGCTGCTGCTCCCGCGCTGGCCGCCGGCCCGCTTCCAGGGAACCGGAGGGAGGCCGAAGCCCAGGCCGTCCTGCCGCGCGCGAGGCCCCGCCGCTACCGCCGTGGCACTCGCCTGGCTCGCGGACATCGCCGCCGCGTTGTCTGCGGCGAGCCTCGCGGGCCACCGTCCTCCCCCAGCTCCTCTCCGGCGGCTGCGGTGGCCGAGATTTTTGCATATTTTCTAATTTTGGAGTGTACTATTAGATGTAGAACATTTTGGTCATAAATGAATTTTATGTTGAATTTGCTAAGGAGGTGACAACTCTTCCATACTGTATGTGTTGTAACTTTCTAGCATGGTTTGAAGGTTTCAAATTCCCTATGGCATCTCCAACACCTAAAAACTTTGAAATTTTTTGTAGCCAGTTAGTGTTTGTGAAGTAGAGGCTCCTTCTGGTGTGGAATGGTTTGTCCATGCTTATTTCTGATTAGCATTGTTTGTAATGCCCTTTGGTCATATATTTTTCTGTACCGAAATATCCATCATATTATATTCCCATTGTTCATGAATTATATTTTGTTGTTACTTCTGCTTTTTAAAAAATATATTTTCTTATTTGTAAGTTACTCAATGTGTTTATATTACAAATTTTGTTGATGTATATAAGTTTCATGAATTTCATATATACAGTTTTAGGAACACAGAAATACTTCCCACCTAACCATTCATCCTGTCCACAATCTTAAGCTTTTTTTTAAAAAAAAAGACTTATTTATCTTATTTGAAAGTCAGAGTTAAACAGAGAGAGGAGAGGCAGACAGAGGGAGAGAGAGAGAGAGAGAGAGAGAGAGGTCTTCCATCTGATGATTCACTCCCCAATTGGCCGTAATGGCCAGAGCTGTGCAGATTCAAAGCCAAGAGCTCCTTCCAGGTCTCCCATGACTTGGACCATCCTCCACTGTCTTCCCAGGCCACAGCAGAGAGCCAGACATGAATTGGAACAGCTGGGTCTTGAACCAGTGCCCATATGGGATGCTGGCACTTCAGACCAGGGCATTAAACCACTGCTCCACAGAGCTGGCCCCAAACTTATGCTTCTTCCTCCTACCTCTCCTATTCCCACTCTTAATTTTTGCAAAGAACTGCTTTCTAGTTTACTTTATACTCAAGAGATTAACCTTACCGTATGTAATGTGTTCTACAAATGGTATGAAGAAACCAAGCTATTCTTCAAAATAAAGACAAAGGCTATAAAAAAAAAACATGGAATCTCAAATTGTCAATTTGACTCCAATGTTGCTTTCAGGCACTTGTAATGAGGGGTAAGAGAATACATAGGGTTTATGTCTGTTTTTGATACTGGCTGATTTCTCTTAAGTATCATGGTTTCCAGCTGCATCAATTTTTTGCAATAGACAGGATTTCTGAGAGCGGCAAGATGGCAGAATAGGAAGGGAGCACACTGATAGTCTGGGAAGAGACAGTTTAATAAAGTGGAGATACTGCAGGTTCAGGGAAGAGTAGGGGAAGAAACAGCAGAGGAAACTCTTCTGGAACTAGTGATTCACAGTGGACCTGCATGGAGAGCGTGGGAGCCCAAGATTGGGACACCAGCAGCAGACTCAACACACCAGCACTGGAATGTGAGGTGAGCCGAACCTCAATAGCCCGAGACACCAGTGGGTAAGCGGAAAGAGGAGACTAGAGGGAAAAGGCTTGAAAACCCCGTGGGGAAAAGTTCAACAGGCTAACTAAAAGAGAGAAAGGGTAAAAAAAAAAGTGACCGATACGGACACGAGTTTCTCTCTCTCCACTCACCCCTCAGAGACAAGTAAGACAAAGAGCAGGCACCATTTTGGACATACGTCATAAGCAGGGCGACCTCAGGTCTGCACCAGCCCTGAGCCTAGCAGAAAAACCTGACTCTGGGGGGGTGTATGTGTGAAATAACAGGAGATTAGGATCTAACTCGGCAACCAAGTGGGAGACTGCAGGAGAATTGGAGCCCACACTGAGGGCAGCAGAGATTCCCTGTATGGTCCTTGGGGAAGAGCTTCCGATCTCTGGCTCCTGTGGGTATATCATTCGCCTGCTAACTACCTCCAATTCCGTTCAGCTGTGCATTCAGCTGTGTGGCATTACTTCGCTTTTGAATAAAAAAAAAGAATGAAAGAAAGAGATTTACCATGCCTAATCTGGGAGTGTCACCTTTGACACACCCTCAACCCTGAGGAACCAAACACAGCTCTCAGGCCACACTCATCTCAAGCCTCTAAGGCTCCATCGAAAGCAGACAGTCCACTTAACATAGAGCTATAGTATAACAAGAAAAAACACCACAGTGAAGAAACCAAATATCTCCAACATGCCAAACAACAAATGCAAAAACCAAGCTAACAAGAACAAGGAAGACACTATGATGCCCCCAAATGAAAAAGACACCCCAATTCAAGATTATGAAGATGATGAGATCGAAGAAATGCAAGAAGCAGATCTCAAAAAGTTGATAAGAACATTAAGAAGTTCTCAAAAACAAATTCTTGAACTACAGAAATCCTTAATGGACAAGATAGAAAATCTCTCTCGTGAAAATGACATCTTAAGGAGGAATCAAAATGAAATGAAACAACTAGTAGAACAAGAAACTGTGATAGTGACGAGAAATCATAATGAAATGAAGAATTCAATAGATCAAATGACAAACACATTAGAGAGCCTTAAAAACAGAATGGGTGAAGCAGAAGAGAGAATATCAGACTTAGAAGACAGAGAACAGAAAAGGAAACAGGCAAACCAAAGAAAAGAAGAGGAAATTAGAAATCTAAAAAATATTGTCGAGAATCTACAGGATACTATTAAAAAACCTAACAATCGGGTTCTGGGAGTTCCTGAAGGCATGGAGAGGGAAAAAGGATTAGAAGGCATTTTCAGTGAGATACTAGCAGAAAATTTCCCAGGTTTGGAGAAGGACAGAGGCATCATAGTACAGGAAGCTTATAGAACCCCTAATAAACACGACCAAAGAGATCCTCACCATGACACGTCTTAATTAAACTCACCACAGTGAAACATACAGAAAAGATCCTAAAATGTGCAAGAGAGAAACGCCAGATTACTCTCTGAGGATCTCCAATTAGACTCACAGCTGACTTCTCATCAGAAAGCCTACAAGCTAGAATGGAATGGCGAGACATAGCCCAGGTACTAAGAGAGAAAAACTGCCATCCCAGAACACTATATCCTGCAAAGCTCACATTTGTGAATGAAGGTGAAATAAAGACTTCTCATAGCAAACAGAAATTAAAAGAATTTGTTGCCACTCATCCAGCCCTGCAAAAGATGCTTAAAAATGTGTTACACACAGAAACACAGAAACATGGTCATCAATATGAAAGAAGGTAAAGGAAGGAAACCTCACAGCAAAAGATCACAGGAAGCTCAATTTCTCTTTGAAATAGAATTAAACTCTGATGCTCCGTTAAAGCAATGTGTTAAAGTAATCTATTATGTACTCTTGATGTCTGTTAAATTCTAATTGTTCAAAAACAGCTGCATTTTTATTAAGAGCTATGGGTTATTTAAATATGTGCTTATTTTCAAAGATTTGAATAATCACCTTGTTACAATGATCAAATTTGGTCTATGTTATGTCATGATTTTAAGGAATCTTATTTCAACCAGTTATTTTGGATTTTGAGCCTTCTTGGCATTCTTGACAGGCATTCAAAAATCAAAGTTTCAAACAATCTGGACTCTAAAATTTCCAGTAAATCCTGGACTTTCCTTTTTCCAGTTTGGGCCCAACTGAGAAAATCGAAGGACCTATGTCTCTCATCTTATAGAGACCCCAACTAATCAGGCTATTTGGATTATATTAGCAGTACTGTCAAGATGTGACGTGGTACTAAATTTTAAGTTTCTATAATGGAAAATGCTATTAATACAAATGTTTGATAATTAAAAAGTCTAATGATTTTGTGTTACTAGGCATGATAGTTATCTTAATGAGAAAGCCCCAGAGGCCTAAAGGGTTAAATACTTGTAAAATCCTGCAGGTGCTTTCAAAATACTGTGAAGTAAGCAAGTGCCTCTTGTTGGTTGATGAGTTTATAATTTTAAACATTGGCAACTTAAAGTCTTTTGTCATCCACAGTTATATATGATTTGCTGCTCATAAAACTAAAGTGTTGTTGGTTCTGTGTTTAGCTGTCCTCCTATAGGTTCCTATGGACTTTTTCCAGCCACTTCTATTGTATTCAGTACTTTGGGATGGCTCTGTAAACAGATGAAGCCAATAATGTATTAACAATACCAACTGAGAGAAAGTATGGTTAACTGAGGTTACTAAAAACAAAAGGCAATTCAAATCGATTGGCAATGTACAAAAAGAGTTAAAGATTTTAAAAGCTAGTATTAAAATTGCTATATTGGTCTATTATGTTATGTTACATGTGTGTACATATTGTATGTCCACATTGGAAAACTTTATCAAGAGTTTTATTTTAATTGGCTTATAGATAAGATTGTCCATAAATTGAAGCTGCTAAAATCAATCAAAGATACATTTTAATTTGTGTGACCTGAATCTCTGCATCATATGTTTTATACTTGTTGGTAGAAAGAAACTAAAAACATTTTATATGGTTGTGCTTAAGTTTACTGGTTGAACAAACTACACCATGTTAGATATTTAAGAGGTGTTTTCAAATACATTATTCTTAAAATTTATAGAAGGCATTGGACCTTCTGGGTAAATGTTTTCTTAAGTTGTTTTCTAATGGTTGAAATGGTTTGCTAAGTATTCATGTAATATTGCTATTGTCAGCAAGCGATCTAGGACTTGCTCCCTCATTTCTCTATTCTAAGCCCAACTTGTTCTTTCATTTCTCTATTCTCCTCAAGGTAGGAAAATAATTCTATTATAAAAGAATCTATAGGATGCACAATTTAATCTTTAGACCTTATAAAAGAGATGGCTAACATTTTTCTGTAATAGCATAGCCAAAATAAGAGCTTAAATAATAATCCCATAGCTAGATTTACTTTGCCATCAGCGAAGTATACAGTAAGTAGAAAAAAACCTCCCTTTCAGACCAAAGGGAAAGAAAGTTTTTAAGTGAGAATATAATTTTCCTCATGGGTATTGTCTACCTTAGAAAAAGTATTACAGAACATGCCTGTGACTACAGACTTGTAGTTCAGGCCACCGAAGATTAGAGATGGGACTTGGGCACTCCCTTGACTTGCATCCTCTGGTCTGCTTTAACACAAACCAGGAGGAAAAGAAAGCTAGGCATCAGAAGCAATGGGTGACAGGCCTATTAATGGATGATCTGTACAGTGATCTTCCCTCAAGGAGACCCAACAGGCCAGTCCACTGCAGTGGCTTTCAATGAGGTAAGCCTGGGCTTCAGCAGAAGTCAGCTTGTGAAGAGCCCTGGCAGCTCTGCCAAGAGTTGGATCACTGGAAATGGACCTGCCCTGGAGTCGAAGGATGCCCAGGTCAGAGCCACAGATCTTATTGGCTCTAACCTGAAATCCCTTCACTCAGCCCAACTTCCAAAGTGACCACTGCAGCTGAGGGGATGGCCAAGTAGGGTCAGCAACATTGCAGGCAGAACTGTAAATTTCTTGTTAGAGATGCCACCTGCCTTTACCTGGCCAGCTCTCCTCCCAGGCCAGCCAAGTAATGAAAGTGAACAGTGCGCCTTCCCCTAGGAGGTTCACACCTCCCTTAGGATGTACCCCATGTGAAGAGATAGATAGGTCTGGGCCTCTTAACTTACAAGGCCTAAAGCCCACCAGATTATTATCAAGCCCCTTCTATCAGGGTCTATTTGCCTCTCAGTCAGAAAACTTAATTGTAGCTTAGACAGCACCTTTCTTAGCTCCTCTAATAATGACTCTGTCCTTTGTTCTAGACCCTGTCTAGTGCAGTTAGGCCTCATTCCTTTGTAACCATAAGCTCTACTCAACCTCCAGTGGCTCTACTCCCAACCTGTGTGTACTGATGGTCCTCTTCCCCACTTAATGCTGTATAATTGTTCAAACCTGGTAAATGCCACTCTTAGGATCATTGGTTACTATCCTCACTCTGTCTTTTATGACCTTGTCTAAATATGATCAGAGTCGGCAAACTTGGAAGGCTTCCACAGTGTTGGCAACTCATGAGGACAGCCTAGGGTGGTTACTGGTGCCATAAACTAGAGTGTCAATTTGTTGGGTCAACAACAGGAGTCACTGTGCACTTGCTCCTCATGTGGGATCTCTGTCCTTAATGTGCTGTACATTGTGATTTAATGCTATAACTAGTACTCAAACAGTGTGTTTCAGTTTGTGTTTCTATGTGGGTGCAAACTGTTGAAATCTTTACTTAATATATACTAAATTGATCTTCTGTATATAAAGAGAATTGAAAATGAATCTTGATGTGAATGGAAGGGGAGAGGGAGCGGGAGAGGGGTGGGTTGCGGGTGGGAGGGAAGTTATGGGAGGGGGAAGGCATTGTAATGTATAAGCTGTACACTGGAAATTTGTATTCATTAAATAAAAGTTTTTTTAAAAAAAGACAGGATTTCTTTTCTTTCTTTACTGATGATTACTATGCTTAGAGTACATATACCATGGTTTCTTTATCCAGTCAGCTATTGATGGATATCTGGTTTGATTCCATTTCTTAGCTATTTTGAATTGAGCTGCAATGAACATGAGGGTATAGATGACTCTTTTTCATGCTGATTTCATTTTGTTTGCTTAGATTCCTAGGAGTCAGTTGGATGGGTCATATGGCAGATCTATTTTCAGCTCTCAGAGATTTCTATACTGTCTTCCACAATGACTGCATCAGTTTACATTTCCATAACCTGTGTATTAGGGTACATTTTCCCCCAAATCCTCTCGAGCACAGGTTGTTGATTTCTGTAGCAGAGCCATTCTGACAGATGAGGTGAAATCAACCTAAATTCCCATCAATGAAAGACTGGATAAAGAAACTAGGGATATGAGCTCTTTAGAATAATACACAGTGGTAAAAACAAAAAAAATGAAATCCGGTTATTTGCAACAAAATGGAGGAATCTGGAAAACATCATGCTGAGTGAAATAAGGCAGTCCCAAAGGGACAAATATCCTATGTTCTCCCTGATCTGTCACAACTAACTGAGCACCTAAAAGAAAACCTGTAGAAGTGAAACTGACACTACCAGAAGCAATGACTTGATCAGTGCTTGTCCTGACCTTTTTCTTTTTCTACTTAATACCATTAGTGGAACTCTTGAATTAACATTGAATTATTCTTAGGTGTTTAAAGTTAACTGAAAATTCTTGCTGTTGCTATGTGAGGGCAAACTGTTGAAATCTTTACTTAATATATACTAAACTGATCTTCTGTATATAAAGAGAATTGAAAATGTATCTTGATGTGAATGGAAGGGGAGAGGGAGCGGGAAAGGGGAGGGTTGCAGGTGGGAGGGAAGTTATGGGGGGGGCATTGTAATCCATAAGCTGAACTTTGGAAATTTATATTCATTAAATAAAAGTTTAAAAAAATGTTAACTGAAAATTGATCCCTGTAAAACATAATAGTGGGAGGGGCCAGCTCTGTGGCACAGCAGGTTAAAGCCATGGCCGGAAGTGCTGGCATCCCATATGGACACCAGTTTGAGTCCCAGTTGTTCCTCTTTGGATCCAGCTCTATGCTATGTCCTTGGATAGCAGTACAAGATGGCCCAAGTCATTGGGCCCCTAAACCCATGTGGGAGACCTGGAAGAAGCTCCTGGCTCCTGGCTTCTGATTGGTGCAGCTCTGGCAATTGCAGCTATCTGGGGAGTGAACCAGTGGATGGAAAGCCTTTCTCTCCGTCTCTACCTCTCTCTGTAACTCTGTCTTTCAAATAAATAAAATAAGTCTTTCAAAAAATATAAGACTGAGATAAGAGAGGGAGAAGACGCACGGTTCGGCACACACTCTCTCAGACTTATCCCTATGGGTAAAGCTAAAAACATGCCATGGGACTCCAAATCCCATTAAGTTGGCAGGTACAAACACCATCTTACTAGTTAAAGTGATCAGTTTAAGTTCATAATTGATCATGAATATAGGATTAAGTGTCAAGAGGATCACATAAATAAGACCAGTGTCTTCTAATAATAATTATAGAATTATAAAGGAGAGAACAATCCAACATAAGATGCTGGATACACAGCAGACTCATAGAATTACAAATGCCCTAAAAAGCACTTTGGCCTCAGAATCAGCCCTTAAGGCATTTAGATTTGGCTGAAAAGCCCATGAGAGGAATTGAGGCATGGAAAGCCAAGACACTGTGGCAAAAAAAATGCCTGATAGGAAGATCTCTGCGAGTGAAATCCCATCGGAAAGAATGGGCCATCAAAGAAGGAAGTACCTTTTTCTGAAGCAAGGAGACATCTCTCACTTTGATTATGGCCTTGTCTAAATAAGGTTGGAGTTTGTGAACTCAAGAGCCTTCCATAGCCTTGGCAGCTCTTCACAAATGCCTCGGGTGATTGCTGACATCATAAATAAGTGCCAATTGTTAAATCAACAACAGGAGTCACTGTACACTTGCTCCCATATAGGACCTCTGTACTTAATGTGTTGTGCTATGAGAATTAATGGTAAAACGAATCTTCAAACAGTACTTTATACTTTGTGTGTCTGTGTGGATGCCAACTGTTGAAATTTTACTTAGTAGAGAGTTGATCTTCTGTATACAAAGATAATAAAATGAATCTGAATGAAGAATGGGATGGTTTGGGGGTGGGAGGTTTGTTATGGGAGGAAGAACCACTGTAATCCAAAAGTTGTACTCTTGAAAGTTACATTTATTAAATAAAAGTTTTCTGTGAAAAAAGAACGTAGGAAATAAATGATAAATATGAGAGAAACATTTAAGCAAAAAATGAATAGAACTGGGTGCAAAATTTTTTGAAATTCATGCATAATGTTTCATAAAACACATTTTCAATAAATTTAAAAAGATTTCTCGTTGCATGGAGTTCATCCTTTCCATTCCCAACTTTTGTTCAGTGATTCTTGTGCATTCAAATTGACACTACTCTTAGTTTCTACACATTAGAGAGAACAGGAGATGTTTGCTGTCTGACTTAGATTTACTTTTCTTGTTTAACTGAATAGACAACGAGTTTCATCATTGCACTGGTAATAAATCTAACTCATCAAGACATTATATTTCATTTTATGCAAGTCAGTGAATTCTGTGTGTTTTGTGCGGATACTTCATCTCAATTTGCAGGAGCTGCCTTTCAAAATCTCACTAATGGCATCAGACTAGGCAATGGAAAATGTGTTTTGCTTAAAATATTAGGCATCTCATTGATAGCAGTTTGAGTTTAGAAAACTTCTGAGTGGAATAATAGAGTTCTCTTCCATGCTCTCTTGTTTCCCTCCTCATTAGCAATACCTCACACTGATATGCCAACACAAATGATTAGTCAGTGTTGATCATCATTATGGCTTACAAGACATGCTATCCATTTTGTTCAGTCATGTTGTGCAGTCTGTTGGTTTTGCAAAGTGTTGAAGGTCCATAGCTGCTCTGATGGTGTCCTACACGAGTCCTTAAAGTCACTTGTGTTCAAAAAGTACAAGTGTCTGCATGCATCATCCTGCCCTTGGTGTTTGTCGTGGTGGGAGTAAAGTGGTGACTTCTGGCTGATACTGTCTGCCTTATAGTAAAAAGTGAGGAATCCTCAAATAGTCCCTAGTTCTCATGAGAGCATTAACCAATATTGTAGGTATGAAAACAGATTACCATGAGATTACCATGGTTAACAGCAATGTGGAAGCATTTCATATTTTACAACTGAAGATGTGATGATTTGACATACAAATGAAACTCCTGAATTCAGGGTGATTACTGGTTCCACAGTGATTGAGACCCACAAGGCCTATTGGGTGTCGCTGTAAATAGGATTTGCTTTGGGTCTGTGTGGCATCAAGGCGATGGGTGGCTCCCCAGAACACGGAGTGTGGAGGCTGCCTCATTGTTCTTTGGGTCTTTGAAGTGCATTACACTGGATTTTTCTGGTCTGAAACCTTACTGAGAAACTCACCTGATGCCTTCCTTCGTGCACTCTGATGCAATCCAGGTGCATATTTGCCAAAAGTTCATGGAGAAGTTTATTGACAAAGCCCATGGACCAAAAGTAACTATTAGGAGTTATGCCCTTGAGTCTTTGTATCCCTGGACTTGGAGAAAATACCGGCACCTGGGGTGAAGAGGATGATTCACAAACATGTTTTCCTTCTGTGTTTTTCACCAGGACAGAAGCCCTGAGCTGCAGAGCCTCAGGGCAGAAAGGGTTCCAGATTCCCAAAAGGATGAATGGACAGCTAGTGGAAAGAAATCAGATCGAGCAGTATTAAATTGGCTTAATTCAAGGAATCACACACACACACACACACACATGCTCTATGTATGCACCTGCATGACCCTTCATGTTGCATTGTGGTTGTGTCCTAGGGTTTTCACAGACTTTGAAGATGTTTCCTTTGATTTTTCTGTTGCTCTTTCTGCAGCTGTATCTCCTTGTGACTTGTCAGGATTGTCGGAACTGCTTTTTCCAGATGGAACGGAGTTATTACAAGGATGGAGATATTGAGATTGCTGCCTTTTTCCCCATTTACATACACCTCGTTGACAGATTCATGAATATTATCAAAAAATATCTCACATTCAAACAGTAAGTTCTCTTTGCAATAATCATTTTCCTTGATTTACATAATAGATGCTTATTATTGGGTCTACAGATGGATAAACATATGCATTGTGTATCCCTGCCCTTTCCATTTCTGTCCCACCTAAAAAGTTCTTGTAATTAATTCGGGGCATGTGGAAGACATTGCTTTCTGCTTGGCACATTGCATTGTTCAGGGAAATGTTATCTCATCATAGGAGCAAGGAGAGTCTGGTTAGGATCTTCTTGTCCTTCCCTGTCCACATTCATCAGCTCAGGGCCCTATTGTGCTTCAGTAGCAGGTTCTTACAGAACCCATGCACTGTAATGAACAAACCTGAGTTACATGAGCTCTTCCACATGTGCTCACAAACTTTTCTGCTCTGTATTAGATTTGAGGCCATGAGCTCACTTCATTTCTTCTACAGTCAAAAAGGAGAAAAGATATTCAAGAAAGTACGATTTTGCTAAGTAAAAGTAATCTCAGGCCACAAGTATAATAATAATTATATTTTATTGATGAATATACCCATAAGAATGTTAATGGATTGAATCTACAACACTGAGGATGTGCCCCTGGTTCTTTTTCAGGGAAAATACATTTCAGAAGGGGGATTACTCTGCTTCTGCCCCTCTTTAAGATTCTTTCTACCTGTACCTAAGTATAAATGTTTAATATACATTTGTATATGAAAAGGTCATCCTATGGAACATAGTATCTTGTAGGACAGTGAAATTGTTTTCCTGACATCTGTTTGTTTTGGTGGTAATTTCTAATTGCTTTCTACTGTAATGCTACAAGATGCAGGTTGATGATACATAGATCTTTGATAGAAGGTAGATATTAGGACATGGATCATTGCAGTATCATTAAAGCTAATGGATTTGAGAAGTATAGTTGGTGCCACCAAGGTGAGGCAACTGATCAAGTATTTTAGGCATTTGACCTAAGTTCTATCCAGAAAAAATCTAATGGATACTAGCTTGGTATAATGATATTATTCACTTCACATGATTTTTATACATTTGCCTAATTTGATATGTGCACATGGCATCCCAATCATGAAATATTTATTATTAGTAGTGGTATGCATGGTTATTCATGCAGTACATCCTTTAAGTGTACCCTAAATGATGGAGACCAGAAGAGTGTAAATTTCCAGTAGCAGGAATAGATTTTATGAATAGAGCCCAGGTTCCTCCAAGATGTATACTATGCAAACCAGAGATCATAATCAAATCTTAGCAAACCCAGGAGAAAATACCTGTGTTAATGATACTTGGGAATACAAGTAGTATTTAGCTATCGATAGATTTAGACACTATACCCTCCAATATAAGATTCAGCGACTTTAAATATATAATACTTTCTGATAAACTGTTCTTAAAGATAAGGAACACAATATAGAACAGATTGAAAGGGCAACTCTCACAAATGCCCAGTGTCTCAAAAAACCTTTTAGACCTTTTGCTACCAATGAGAGCTGGAGAAAGAAATGAGAGGAAAAGGAATTGATGGCAATGTAGAAGAATGAGGAAAGGAACAGAGAAATGTGAAATACAAAACAGAATATTATTTGATACTTTCAGCAAGAATTTTTAAATTTCTTCATTCTACATACAAAGTATGAATGACATTTGGATAACAAATATTGTAAGACATTCGATATATATATATATAAAACAATAGATATCGAGCTACTCTTTACATGGTAATGGAACACCTATATATAAATATATGGAGAGAATATGTATATAATATGCATGCATACATATATATTATGTTGCAACATGAACCAAGGAATGAAAAACTGTCACTTCCTCTGGATTACACAGTGACCCTTAACAAGCAGCGTATATGACCCAGTCTATTCATGGAGACTCAACACACAGGGCATCTGAAATACATACAAGGGGCTCCTCATTTACATTCTTTGTGAAATGTCAGATCCCAGAAAGTAGAAATGCATTATGTTCTTTGCATGGAAGGCTATTTAAGTTTGGTTCTGTAGGGAAAATTGGGTGAATAAGGCCAGTTTGGAGTACATACTTATACCACTGATAATGATTTACTTTAATATATACCTAGTGTTCTAAATAAATGCATGACTGTCTTAATTATAAAGCCTTTCAATTCCACCCAGGGAGTGTTTCAGGTTTCTCTAAAGTGCTCCTCCCTTTCCAGTTTTCCTTCTTTCAAGCTCTGAATCTGATTTCATTTTCCTGGCTTGTGATGGTAGTTGATGGGTGAGTTTGATGGGGAAGAGATTTTTCAGGATAAAATCCAGACTTCCATCTACCATTCTCAGTACTCTGACATTCTTCCTCTTTCTGATCACATAGCCTTCAGTTGAGTTACTCTCTTTGCCCATTACAACCTGCAGCCTTAGGATCATAGGATTCCTATTTGAAGAAGCATTTAATGATGTGATAAGATGAAGCAGAATTGTAGTTTGTGAACAAACGAATATTTGTAGAGGCAGTGCTAAAGATGATGTGCCTTTACTTGTCAAGCTTTCTTTGACAACTTGAATGTTCTTTCTGGGAGTGCATGAACTTTGAAAAGGGCATTCAGAGCCTATTATAGTATTTACTTTAGATATCAAATATCAAACTTAGAAGAGGTATGTGTTGCCAGAGATGATTTAAATTGATGAGGTTTGTATTAAAAAATATGATCATATTTTTTGGCTGCATGGACAGCCATGTGATATCATGCCAAAGGCATTATAGTGTAAAAGCAAATCTTATTTTTCAGAATTGTTTAGGCTGGGAGACCGGGATCAAGGGAGTAGCAGCTTTGGTTCTGGTGAGGACATGTATCCTACAAATATGACACTCTTAACACGCTGTCCTCAGCAAATGTACAGATAAGGATTAGAACATATGAATGTTTTGCCATGACCAATCCATCGGTCACAGTAAATGCAGTAGAATTGATGATAATCTGGATTTGAGGCTTCTCCCTTAAAGATCCTTGTGCCCTTCATGCAGGTTTCAGTCCAAAAACTACCAGTATGTTCTGGCCTTGGTTTTTGCTATTGAGGAGATCAACAAGAACCCTCATCTTTTACCCAACATGACCTTGGGATTTGATCTCTATAATGTCATGCACAGTGACATGAGGGTGATAGAGAATCCCTTCATCTGGCTTGCGGGCCTGGAAAAGGATGTTCCTAATTACACATGTAGGAAACAGAGCAAGTCTGTAGCAATAATATCAGGAACAAGCATTGCTGTCCAAATGGGGACACTGCTGGAACTCTACAAAATTCCACAGGTGAGTGTGTAAGGAAAAGAGAGGGAAAAAGAACATCAACTTAGGTGCCTTATTTAACCCAAACATTTAAGCGGCAGTGACCTTATACATTTGCCACAGTGGGTGATCTAAACAGAAGGAATGCAGAGGATAGATGGATTAGCCACATTTATTCTGAAGCAGAGGTGTGGGTGAGTGAAAAGGAGAAATGTTTCCCTCAAGCTGTGAATCTACTGTCTTGGGAACTAGGAAGTTATCATGCAGGAGGGATGAGAAAAATGAAATATTCTAAAATCTTCTGACACTCCCATCATCTGCTTGATTTTTTCAAGAATAAGATTACACACTATGGCAATAACCTTACACAGATTTCTTGCATTTTCCTTTAGCTGACTCTTGGGTCTTTTGAACCGCTTCTGAGTGACAGTGGTCAGTTTCCTTCCCTCTATCAGATGGCACCCAAAGATACTTCTCTGGCCCTTGGCATGGTCTCCTTGATGCTCTATTTTGGCTGGACCTGGGTGGGTTTGGCCATCTCAGACCTCCCAAAAGGTATTCAGTTTATGTCTGATTTGAAAGTCGAGATGCAGAAGAATGGCATCTGTGTAGACTTTGTGGAATTGATCCCAGCCACTGAGAAGTCACGTTCTTCATTTCCCTGGCCGTATCATATCCAAATCATAAAATCATCAGCAAATGTGGTGATTCTTTTCTGTGACACTGATTCACTCATAGGTGTCAGCTTTGAAACATGGGAACGTTTAATGACATGGAAAGTTTGGGTCACCACCTCACAGTGGGATTTTGCCAATTCTGAAGAACATTTCCTGCTCCACTCATTCCATGGGACTCTGATCTTTTCACACCACCATAGTGAGATCTCTGCTTTCAAAAACTTTCTTCGGACAGCCAACCCTTCCAAATACCCAGAAGACATTTACCTCTCTAGATTCTGGTTATTGGCTTTTGGTTGCAAAGTTTCTGGGGCGTCCTGCAAAACTTTGCAGAACTGTCCACTGAATGCCTCCTTGGAATCATTGCCTCTTCATCATTTTGATATGACCATGAGTGATGGGAGTTACAACATATACAATGCTGTGTATGCTGTGGCCCACAGTGTACATGAGATGCTTCTACAAGAGTTAGAATTACAGCCAGGGAACAAGGGGGCAAAGGTGGCATTTTCTCCCTGGCAGGTAATTTTTTTTCCATTGCATGACATGTACTCCTGAAGTGACCCCTTAAGAGCTTCTGCAGGTGCTCAAACCAAGTAGCTTAGGATCCTTTCTGCAGTCACAAGATATAAATGAGCCTGTGCCTGTTATATGTCATTAAAGACAGGGTTCCATTGACAAGTGGGAAAGTAATTTGGATAAGCATTAATGCTGTGTTAAAGAGTACTCACCCATCCTGTCAATTTAATTTTGGATTTGAAATACCTAGAGAGTGTCATTCTGTTTTCAATCTCAGCAGTATAATAATTATATTTTAGTGTCCATTGTTGCTGAGGATGTTCATCTACAATGAATAGATCTCATATAATTTGCACAATTTTTTATTCTGCTAACTTTATTACAGATGGTTGTCCTAGGTACACTGAGAAAATGAGTGAGTGTTGGTAGCTTGGACTCCACAGTTGGAAATGGTCTGAATTTCACAGCTCGATATTTTTGATTGCCATTGTTTTTGGATGAAAATGAGTGAAGTCATACTTACTTTGATGTAGTTCTCATCAGGTTTATTTTATTTTATTTTGTTGGGAGGCTCTAAAAAGGTTCCTTTGTTTATTTGTGATCACAGACAAAGAGAGGCTTTCTCTAACCTGGGTTTGGTGTGTTCTCACTTGGGCAGTCTTCATGAGAATATGATGCATTTTTTCAGTTGCACCCATTTCTGAAGAACCTCCAATTTACCAATCCTGCTGGTGACCTAGTGAATTTGAATCACAAGAGAAATTTGGAAGCTGAATACGACATTCTCAACTTTTGGAATTTTCCGTATGGTGTTGGACATAAGGTTACAGTAGGACAGTTTTCCCCATATGTTCCACAGAGCCAACAGTTGTCTCTCTCTGAGAATTTGATAGAGTGGGCCACAGGAATTACAGAGGTACGTTGGATCTGATCATAAGGTTCACAATGCATATTGTTACCCCCAAACTGGTATGGGGATTTATTTGACATGGCTTATTAATAAGACATTTAGAGACCTTAACCACTCCTCTTCCAATATAAATACTTTCTTATGTCTGCAGATGGGCAGTACACACACTTATTCCTCCACATATTTTGATTCCATTTATTTTAGAAAATCAAATTGCATGCTGTCATTGTGTCATAAATAGGTGTTTGCAATTTAAGTGAATAGGTTGTACAGGACTTGAAAACCCTCTACTTGGAACTTAAGAAACAGCCCCAACTCTGACCAATGCTCATCTGATTTTGCTCAGACTCCACGCTCAGTATGCAGTGTGAGTTGCAGCCCTGGATTCAGGAAAGCCCCTCTGGAGGGAAAGCCTACCTGTTGTTTTGATTGCACACCTTGTCTTGAGAATGAGATTTCCAATCAGACAGGTAAGTCAGTGCCACCCTTGTGGAGAAGTTAACACCTGTTTCTTAGAATTTCCAATTCTCCATGGAAATATAAAATGTGGAATATGACTGCTGAGAAAATCCTTCCCTCCTTCAGTAGAAATTAATCCTTATAATCAGTAATAATCCTCAAAAGAATAAAACTTCCCACAGTACGCTCTACTTCATGTAGTGTTTGTGAAATCATATGAAAGACTAAGTGTCCCTGGAAGGCTGACCATGTTGGAGTTCAGGATGATGTGTATAGTAAAAAATGAATGAAACCAATGTTGGAGAATATTCACACCATAAAGCAGTGTAGGATTTCTCAGATTTGTTCCATGAAGCAGGAATAGGCTATCATCACATGCATCATGAAGATTTTCAATTTTTGCTTGTGTTGCATGTGTAGTTATTTTCACCAAATTTTTAGTTTCATTCTAATTATTTTAAACTTACTGGTGAAAGTGACAGATTCTGTCAACAGAGTACAATCCCTGGCAATAGTGTGGTGTATGTGCTAATTCAGTATAGGTAAATTCATGTCTGTGTTACTTGTTCATGTATAGATAAAAGTGCTTTCACCAAACTGAGGTGCAGCATGCTTGGAGTGAGAAAGCACAACTCTAATGTACTATGTGTTATATGCAAAATGATCTTAGAAATCAGACATTATGTCACAAGGGATAATACTCATAAAATATCCTAAATGGAGCTACCCTTAGCCTTTGAGAAAAACCATTGCTGCTCAAAATATGAATCCTCAAGAACATTCATATGCTTACAGACATATACACATGTATAAAATCTATTTCAAAAGAACACAGGCTGACATCCATGGTAAAAAGTATGCATAGCAAGATAGGTCAATGACAGCAAATTCAACACAAGTCCTTAAAGATAGGATGCGGACATTATAGGAAACTGAAGTAAATAAAAATTGGAAGAATTTAAAGTTGGTAATCAAAAAACAAGCAAATTTTATGAACCTCAGCAAGAAGGAACAGTAAGAAAAACAAGATTATGCTTTGTGTGTGTGTGTGTGTGTGTTGTATGTATTAACAAAGAGAGCTGAGGAAGTCTCTGCAGATGTAAAAAATACTAATATTAGAACATATTAATTATTTAACAGTGATACATTGAAGAATACCAAAGAAATTCAGAAATTTCCAGATAGGAATATTATGAAATATATTGAGAAATATTTGAAACATCCAAATATCCTCACAGTTTTTACAATAATTCCCAATACTTTTATTGTGATAAAAACATTTCAGATGACTTTTGCCAAACATTCACATAGGAAAGGAAATCTGGTTTGAATTCCTGTAGGGAACAGGTGAGTGCAAAAATTCTGTTTTTTCTACAGCATCATCTTAACTTGTTTGATCAAATACTGCCAGATAGTTGAGCAAAATGAAATTGTAAGACACTATTGTTGAAATAAATTCACAAATTTGAAATCTCAACAAGGTAAATTTGACAGTATTTTTTAAAATAGGTTACATCATTCCCCAAGCTTTGCATGCAATGTAATTCAGTTTATAGTCCCTGACAAATAGTAATAAGAATTAGCATAACTGAAGAAAAACATTTAATAAAATCTAAGTGATCTAAGAATTGTAAACAAAGAACAAAACAACTCAAAAATGCCAAAAAGAAGGATCAGTTTTTAACCCTAAAGAGTATTTTATGACCTAAATGAAAGATCTCCATGAGTGAGATCCCAGTGGAAAGAATGGGTCATCAAAGAAGGAGGTACCTTTCTCTGAAGGGAGGAGAGAACTTCCACTTTGACTATGACCTTGGCTAAATATGATAAGAGTCGGTGAACTCAAAAGGCTCCCATAGCCTTGATAACTCATGACTGGAGCCTAGGGAGATTACTGATGCCATAAACAAGAGCGTCAAATTGTTAATTACTCCCATGTATGATCTCTGTCCTTAATGCAATGTACATTGTGATTTAATGCTATAAGTAGTACTCAAACAGTATTTTTCATTTTGTGTTTCTATGTGGGTGCAAACTGT
Organism: Lepus europaeus; assembly: GCF_033115175.1. NCBI lineage: Eukaryota > Metazoa > Chordata > Mammalia > Lagomorpha > Leporidae > Lepus > Lepus europaeus. The sequence goes on from NW_026909003.1 coordinate 149,003, forward strand.
TGAAATCTTTACTTAATATATACTAAACTGATCTTCTGTATATAAGAGAAATGAAAATGAATGATGATGTGAATGGAAGGGGTGAGGGAGCGGGTAAGGGGAGGGTTGCGGGTGGGAGGGAAGTTGTGGGGGGAAAGCCATTGTAATCCATAAGCTGAACTTTAGAAATTTATATTCATTAAATAAATGTTTTAAAAAAAGAGTATTTTAGAATGCTAAAAAACATGGAACTTATGGTTGAAGATTAGATATAAAGTTGAAGAAAGAATGTAACTTCTGCAGGAAATTACCTAGGAGACTGCTCTGTGCACATTATCAAAAAAGAAAGATATGCAACTTACTAAAAAGGAAGATATACAAGTGGCATCATTTTCAACTGATACTGGGATGGTATAATGACACTAGTGAATCAATAATTGAGCTAAGTAGAGCTGGAATACATGATTAAACACACAGAACAGATATTTTTATTACCAGTTATGGAAAATGAAGCAATGAAAGATGACACATGTAATGTCTCAAAAGTATGAAATATCCAAAGCTAAGACTAACTAAATGTTGGAAGACATCTAAAAGTTGAGACATCAGGCAACAATGGAGTAATATATAGAAAAGAAGAGAATCCTGAGAGACCTGGAGTGAAAATTCATGTTCAAGGATAAAATGGCAAGAAAGTAGAAATATGCCAGTAGGGTTCAAGGTGAACTACAGACTGACTTTGATTACAGGCAGCGTCCTAGGGTGTTCCTTGATGGAAACATGCTCAAGGGTGGCAACTAATCCAACTGGTATCAAGTGTACAGCTCTTCTGTGTTTCTCTGGAACTTGAAAACCTGCCTTCCAATGGTGTTCTCTCAATCAGTGCTGGTGCCTAGAATGACTTAATACAGATGCTATCTAAGAGAGATGTGCTTTAGTGACATGGTTGTGTGCTTTCTGTGCACCCAACATTCACAAAGTAAATTTCCCAGTCCATATTACTAAGAGTGGGAACCTGGGGCTGGTGCTGTGGCATAGAAGTTGAAGCCTCTGGCTGGGATGCCAGCATCCCAACTGGGCAGCAGGTCCAGTCCCAGCTGCTTCACCTCCAGTCCAGCTCTCTGCTGATGCTTGGGAAAGCAGCATAAAATGGCCCAAGTTTTTGAGTGCACACCCAGGTAGGAGACCCAGAAGAAGTTCCCAGTTTCTGGCTTCGTAGTGGCTCAGATCCAGATATTGCAGCCATCTGGGGTGTGAATCACCAGGTAGAATGTCTCTCCCTTTCTCCTTTTCCATCTCACCCTTTCTCCGTCCCTCTTTTCCCCTGTCCTCTGTCCTTCTCCCTCTCCCTCAGTCCTACTTCTCCTCTTTTGGGACTCGCCATTCAAGTAAATTATAAAGAAATAAATAAACACTTATTGAAAACAAAGACTGGGACCCTTGGGTAGTTGATGAGGCCATGAGAGCACAGAGTGAATAGCACCATTAACATAAGGACTCATTGTGGGCAAGGAAAGCCAAGACTCTACAACAAAAAAAAGCCTATGCTGAGGATCTCTGTAAGACCTCAAAGGAAAGAAAGTGTCATCTAAGAAAGATATTCTCTTCTCTGAAGGGCAGAGAGAGCATCCACTTTGCTTATGGCCATGTCAAAATACTGACTTAGTCTATGTTCACAAAAGGCTTCCATAGATTTTTTTTCATTTATTAAACATTTATTTAATGAATACAAATTTCCAAAGTACAGCTTATGGGTTACAATGGCTTCCCCCCTCCCATAACTTTCCTCCCACCCGCAACCCTCCCCTTTCCTGCTCCCTCTCCCCTTCCATTCAGATCAAGATGCATTTTCAATTCTCTTTATATACAGAAGATCAGTTTAGTATATATTAGGAAAAGACTTCAACACTTTGCCCCCATATAGCAACACGAAACGAAAAATATACTGTTGGAGTACTAATTATAGCATTAAATAACAGTGTACAGCACATTAAAGACAGAGATCCTACATAATATTTTTTAAATTAATTAATTTTCTATGTCATTTCCAATTTAACACCAGGTTTTTTTTCCATTTCCAATTCTCCTTATATACAGAAGATCGATTCAGTATATAATTAGTAAAGATCTCATCAGTTTGTACCCACACAGAAACACAAAGTGTAAAAATACTATTTCAGCACTAGTTATAGAATCACTGAACATTAGACAACACATTAAGGACAGATCCCACAGGGGATGTAAGTACACAGTGACTCCTGTGGCTGAATTAACAATTTGACACTCCTGTTCATGGCGTCAGTAATCTCCCTAGGCTCTGGTTATGAGTTGCCAGGGCTATGGAAGCCTTTAGAGTTCGCTGACTTTGGTCTTATTCCGATAGGGTCATAGTCAAAGTTGAAGTTCTCTCCTCCTTTCAGAGAAAGGTACCTCCTTCTTTGATGGCCCCGTTCTTTCCACTGAGATCACACTCACAGAGATCTTTCATTTAGGTGCTCCTCTTTTTTTTTCCATGGTATCTTCGCTTTCCATGCCTACAATACTCTCATGGGCTCTTCAGCCAGATCCGAATGCCTTAAGGGCTGATTCTGAGGCCAGAGTGTTGTTTAGGACATCTGTCATTCTATCAGTCTGCTTTGTATCCCGCTTCCCATGTTGGATCTTTCCCTTTTTGATTCTGTCATTTAGTATTAGCAGACACTTCTCTTGTTTGTGTGATCCCCTTGACTCTTAGACCTATCAGAGCCATCAATTGTGAACTGAAATTGATCATTTGGACTAGTGAGATGGCATTGGTACATGCCACCTTGATGGGATTGTGTTGGAATTCCTTGGAGTATTTCTATCTCCACCATTTGGGGCAAGTCCTATTGAGCATGTCCCAAATTATACATCTCCTCCTTCTCCTTTTACACTCTTATATTTAACAGGGATCATTTTTCAGTTAAAATTAAACACCTAAGAATAATTGTGTGTTAATTACAGAGTTTGACCACTAGTACTAGAACAACAACTACAACAACAACAACAAATCTTAAAAAGGATAAAGTAATACATTGTACATCTAGAGTCAGGACAAGAGCTGATCAGGTCATTGTTTCTTCTAGTGTCCATTTCACTTCAACAGGTTTCCCCTTTGGTGCTCAGTTGTCACCGATAAGGGAAAACAAATGATATTTTTCTCTTTGGGACTGGCTTAATTCACTCAGCATGATGTTTTCCAGATTGCTCCATCTTGTTGCAAATGACCGGGTTTCGTTGTTTCTTACTGCTGTATAGTATTCTATGGAGTACATGTCCCATAATTTCTTTATCCAGTCTACTGTTGATGGGCATTTGGGTTGGTTCCAGGTCTTAGCTATTGTGAATTGAGTTGCAATAAACATTAATGTGCAGATGGCTTTTTATTTGCCAAATTAAGTTCCTTTGAATAAATTCCAAGGAGTGGAATGGCTGGGTTGTATGGTAGGGTTATATTCAGGTTTCTGAGGAATCTCCAGACTGACTCCCATAGTGGCTTAACCAGTTTGCATTCCCACCAACAGTGGGTTAGTGTCCCTTTTTCCCCACATCCTCTCCAGCATCTGCTGTTGGTAGATTTCTGAATGTGAGCCATTCTCACCGGGGTGAGGTGAAACCTCATTGTGGTTTTGATTTGCATTTCTCTGATTGCTAGTGATCTTGAACATTTTTTCATGTGTCTGTTGGCCATTTGGATTTCCTCTTAAGAAAAATGTCTGTTGAGGTCCTTGGCCCATCTCTTAAGTGGGTTGTTTGTTTTGTTGTTGTGGAGTTTCTTGATTTCTTTGTAGATTCTGGTTATCAACCCTTTATCTGTAGTATAGTTTGCAAATATTTTTTCCCATTCTGTCAGTTGCCTCTTCACTTTCCTGACTGTTTCTTTTGAAGTACAGAAACTTCTCAATTTGATGCAATCCCAAATGTTAATTTTGGTTTTGACTGCCTGTGCTCCTGGGGTCTTTTCCAAGAAGTCTTTGCCTGTGCCTGTATCTTGCAGGGTTTCTCCAATGCTCTCTAATAATTTGATGGTTTCGGGTTGTAGATATAAGTCTTTAATCCATGTTGAGTGAGTTTTTGTGTAAGGTGAAAGGTAGGGGTTTTGCTTCAAGCTTCTGCACGTGGAAATCCAATTTTCCCAGCACCATTTATTGAATAGACTGTCCTTACTCCAGGCATTAGTTTTGGATGCTTGATAAAATATAAGTTGGCTGTAGATGTTTGGATTGATTTCTGGTGTTTCTATTCTGTTCCATTGGTCTATCCATCTGTTTCTGTACCAGTACCATGCTGTTTTGATTACAACTGCCCTGTAGTATGTCCTGAAATCTGGTATTGTAATGCCTCTGGATTTGTTTTTGTTGTACAAGATTGTTTTGGCTATTCGAGGTCTTCTGTGTCTCCATATGAATTTCAGCATCATTTGTTCCGGATCTGAGAAGAATGTCTTCGGTATCTTGATTGGTATTGCATTGAATGTATAAATTGCTTTTGGGAGAATAGACATTTTGATGATATTGATTCTTCCAATCCATGAGCATGGAAGATTTCTCCATTTTTTTGGTATCCTCTTCTATTTCTTTCTCTAAGGTTTTGTAGTTTTCATCGTAGAGATCTTTAACGTCCTTGGTTAAGTTTATTCCAAGGTATTTGATTGTTTTTGTAGCTATTGTGAATGGGATTGATCTTAGAAGTTCTTCCTCAGCCGTGGCATTGTCTGTGTATACAAAGGCTGTTGATTTTTGTTCATTGATTTTATATCCTGCTACTTTGCCAAACTCTTCGATGAGTTCCAGTAGTCTCTTAGAGTTCTTTGGGTCCCCTAAATAAAGAATCATATCATCTGCAAAGAGGGATATTTTGAGTTCTTCTTTCCCAATTTGTATCCCTTTAATTTCTTTTTCTGGCCTAATAGCTCTGGCTAAAACTTCCAGAACTATATTGAATAGCAGTGGTGAGAGTGGGCATCCCTGTCTGGTACCAGATCTCAGTGGAAATGCTTCCAACTTTTCCCCATTCAAAAGGATACTGGCCATAGGTTTTTCATATATTGCTTTGATTGTATTGAGGAATGTTCCTTCCATACCCAGTTTGCTTAGAGTTTTCATCATGAAAGGGTGTTGTATTTTGTCAAATGCTTGCTCTGCGTCTATTGAAAGAATCATATTGTTTATCTTCTGCAGTCTGTTAATGTAGTGTATTACGTTGATTGTTTTGTGAACCTTGAACCATCCCTGCATACCAGGGATAAATCCCACTTGGTCTGGGTGGATGATCTTTCTGATGTGTTGTTGCATTCTATTGGCCAGAATTTTATTGAGTATTTTTGCATCTATGTTCATCAGGGATATTGGTCTGCAATTCTCTTTCATTGCTACATCTTTTTCCGGCTTAGGAATTAAGGTGATGCTGGCTTCACAGAAAGAATTTGGGAGGATTCCCTCTTTTTCGATTGTTTTGAATAGTTTGAGAAGAATTGGAGTTAGTTCTTCTCTAAATGTCTGGTAGAACTCAGCAGTGAATCCATCTGGCCCTGGGCTTTTCTTTGTTGGGAGGGCCTTTATTACTGTTTCAATTTCGGTGTCAGTTATGGGTCTGTTTAGGTTTTCTATATCTTCCTGGCTCAATTTAGGTAGCTTGTATGTGTCCAAGAATCTGTCCATTTCTGATAGATTTCCCTGTTTGCTGGCATACAAGTCCTTGTATTAATTTCTGATGATTCTTTTGTATTTCTGTGGTGTTTGTTGTTACGTTTACTTTTTCATCTCTGATCCTATTGATTTGGGCCTTTTCTCTTCTTTTTTTAGTTAGTTGGGCCAATGGGGTGTCAATTTGTTTATTTTTTCAAAAAAAACAGCTCCTTGTTTGGCTGATTTTTTGTAATGTTTATTTGGATTCAAATTGTTGATTTATTCTTTGATTTTAAATATTTCTCTTCTCCTACTGGGTTTGGGTTTGCTTTGCTGCAGATTTTCTAGATCCTTGAGATGACTTGAATGTTCATCTATTTGGTGCCTTTCCAATTTCTTGATGTAGGCACCTATTGATTTAAACTTTCCTCTTAACACTGCTTTTGTTGTATCCCATAGGTTTTGGTATGTTGTGCTTTTATCCTCATTTACTTCCAGAACATTTTTGATTTCTCTTTTAATTTCTTCTATGACCCATTGTTCATTCAGGAGCATGTTGTTCAATCTCCATGTGTTTCTACGTGCTCTAGGGATTCCCGAGTTGCTAATTTCCAATTTCATTCCTTTGTGGTCTGAGAAGCTGCATGGTATGATTCTAATTCTTTTGAATTTGCTGAGACTTGCTTTATGGCCTAGTATGTGGTCAATCCTAGACAAGGTTCCATGTACTGCTGAGAAGAATGTAAAGTCTTTAGATGTAGGATGAAATGTTCTGTAGATATCTGTTAGATCCATTTGGGGTATAGTGTCATTTAAATCTGCTGTCTCCTTGTTGATCTTCTGTCCTATGATCTTTCTATCTCTGAGTGTGGTGAATTAAAGTCCCCCAGAACTATTGTATTGGTGTCTAAGTCTCCCTTTAAGTCCCTTAACAAGTCTTTTAAATAAGCTGGTGCCCTGGGATTAGGTGCATATACATTGATAATCGTTATATCTTCCTGTTGAATGGATCCCTTAATCATTAAATAGTGCCCATCTTTGTCTCTCCTAACAGTTTTTGTGGTAAAGTTTATGTTGTCCGATATTAAGATAGCTACGCCCGCTCTTTTTTCATTTCTGTTGGCATGGTATATCTTTTTCCAGCCTTTCACTTTCAGTATGTATGCATCATTGTTGGAAAGATGAGTTTCTTGTAAGCAGCAAAAAGATGGGTTATGTTCCTTAACCCAATCAGCCAATTGCTTTCATTTAACTGGTCAGTTCAGGCCATTAACATTCAATGTGACTATTGAGAAGCTGTAACTTTGCCCTGTCATTTGCCAAAGATATTTTCTAACATATGGTTTGAGATTCCTGTGATCTTTTGCTGTGAGTTTTCCTTCCTTTACCTTCTTTCATATTGGCTACCGTGTTTCTGTGTTTCTGTATGTAACACATCTTGAAGCATCTTTTGCAGGGCTGGAAGAGTGGCAACAAATTCTTTCAATTTCTGTTTGCTGTGAAAGGTTTTATTTCACCTTCATTCACAAATGAGAGCTTTGCAGGATATAATATTCTGGGTTGGCAGTTTTTCTCTCATAGTTCCTGGGCTATATCTCGCCATTCCCTCCTCGCTTGTAAGGTTTCTGATGAGAAGTCAGCTGGAGTCTAATTGGGGATCCTCTGAGAGTGGTCTGATGTTTCTTGCGCATTTTAAAATCTTTTCTTTATGTTTCACTGTGGTGAGTTTAATTACAATGTGTCGTGGTGAGGATCTCTTTTGGTCATGTTTATTAGGGGTTCTATGAGCTTCCTGTTCTAGGATGTCTCTGTCCTTCTCCAAACCTGGGAAATTTTCTGCTAGTGTCTCACTGAAAAGGCCTTCGAATCCTTTCTCACTCTCCATGCCTTCAGGAACTCCTAGAACACAAATGTTGGGTTTTTTAATAGTATCCTGTAGATTCCTGACAGTATTTTTTAGATTTCTTATTTCTTCTTTTCTTTGATTTGACTGTTTCCTTTCCTGTTATCTGTCTTCTAATTCCGATATTCTCTCTTCTGCATTACCCATTCTGATTTTAAGGCTCTCTAATATGTTTGTCATTTGATCTATTGAGTTCTTCATTCATTATGGTTTCTTGTCACTATCACAGTTTCATGTTCTAGTAGTTGTTTCATTTCATTTTGATTCCTCCTTAATATTTCATTTTCACAAGAGAGATTTTCTATCTTGTCCATTAAGAATTTCTGTAGTTCAAGAATTTGTTTGTGAGAACTTCTTAATGTTCTTAGCAATTTTTTGAGATTTGCTTCTTGCATTTCCTCTATCTCTTCATCTTCCTAAGCTTGTATTGGGGTATCTTGTTCATTTGGGGGCGTCATAGTGTCTTCCTTGTTCCTGTTAGCTTGGTTTTTGCGTTTGTTGTTTGGCATGTTGGAGATAATTTATGGTTTTTTTTTTCCTGTGGTGTTTTTTTCTCATTATACTATGCCTCTAAGTGGGCTGTCTGCTTTGATGGATCCTTAGAGGCTGTGATGGGTGTGGCCAGAGAGCTCTGCTTGGTTCTTCAGGTTTAAGGCTGTGCAAAAAGTGACTCACCCAGATTGTTCTCTCCCTTGCTCCTTGCTGGATCTCTCTCTCTCTCTCTCTCTCTCTCTCTCTTTTTTGACTCAGTTGGGAAGTAATTCCGAATGGCTGAGTGGAATTGAGGGTAGTTGAAATCTGGCCTCTGTGAGTATTAGTTTGATCTACCCCTGGGACCACACAAAGAGTTTATGCAGCCCTCAATGTGTTCTCAAGTTTCACCATAGACCCAAAGTTACTGAGTTTGTGTACTCGTTTCTGCTTTACATATGTAAAATGGTGCCTGTTCTTTGTGTTGCTCAAGTGCAGAGAGAGGCCTCTGCCTTTCCCCACCAATGTCTCGTGTTTCTGAGGCTTTTGTCTTACCTCCGGTTCCTGCACTGGAGTGATTCTTCGGTTCAGCTCCCGCGGTGGGGCTTCCACGCGGTGGGCTCCCTGTAGGTCCTCTGTGTCACATCCACTAGATCCGGAAGCATTTCCTCTGCAGTTTTTTTCTTGAGTCTTTTCCTGAGGCTAGAGTAATTCCAGTTTTATGAAACGAAATTTTCCCAGACTATGGGCGCACGTCCGAACTATCAGCCATCTTGGCTCCGCCCAGGCTCCCATAGATTTTGCAATGCATGGTAAGATCCTCGGGTGGTCAGTGATGTCATACATAAGAGTGTTAATTGCTAAAGGAACAACAGAAGTCACTGTGCACTTATTCCCCATGTAGGACCTCCATCCATAATGAGTTATACTATGAGAAACGACTGCAAATTTTTCCCTAAACTGTACTCTATATGTTCTGTGTCTGCATGGATACAAACTGTTGAAATCTTTGCTTACTATGGAGTTCGTCCTCTGTATATAAAATCAAATGAACAATGAACCATAATGAAGGAGTTGGGAGAAGGAGAGGGAGATGGGATGGGAGTTGGGATGAACGAGGATGCTGTAGGGGAAAGAATCACTATATTCCTGGAAACCGACAGAATGGGAAAAATATTTGCAAACTACGCAACAGATAAAGGGTTGATAACCACAATCTACAAAGAAATCAAGAAACTCCACAACATCAAAACAAACAACCCACTTAAGAGATGGGCCAAGGACCTCAACAGACATCTTTCCGAAGAGAAATCCAAATGGCCAATAGACACATGAAGAAATGTTCAAGATCACTAGCAATCAGAGAAATGCAAATCAAAACCACAATGAGGTTTCACCTCACCCCAGTGAGAATGGCTCACATTCAGAAATCTACCAACAATAGATGCTGGAGAGGATGTGGGGGAAAAGGGACACTAACCCACTGTTGGTGGGAATGCAAACTGGTTAAGCCACTCTGGAAGTCAGTCTGGAGATTCCTCAAAAACCTGAATATAACCCTACCATACAACCCAGCCATTCCACTCCTTGGAATTTACCCAAAGGAAATTAATTTGGCAAATAAAAAAGCATCTGCACATTAATGTTTATTGCAACTCAATTCACAAGAGCTAAGACCTGGAACCAACCCAAATGCCCATCAACAGTAGACTGGATAAAGAAATTATGGGACATGTACTCCATAGAATACTATACAGCAGTAAGAAACAACGAAACCCGGTCATTTGCAACAAGATGGAGCAATCTGAAAAATATCATGCTGAGTGAATTAAGCCAGTCCCAAAGAGACAAATATCATTTGTTTTCCCTGACAGTTGACAACTAACTGAGCACCAAAGGGGAAACCTGTTGAAGTGAAATGGACACTATGAGAAACAGTGACTTGATCAGCTCTTGTCCTGACTCTAGATGTACAATGTAATACTTTATCCATTTTAGTATTTTTTGTTCTAGTACTAGTGGTTGAACTCTGTAATTAACACACAATTATTCTTAGGTGTTTAAATTTTAACTGAAAATTGATCCTGGTTAAATATAAGAATGAAAAAAAGAGAGGGAGGAGATGTACAATTGGGGACATGCTCAATCAGACTTGCCCCAAATGATGGAGTTAGAAACGTGCCAGGGTATTCCAATACAATCCCACTAAGGTGGCATGTACCAATGCCATCTCACTAGTCCATGTGATCAATTTCAGTTCATAATTGATCACACTGATAGATCTAAGAGTCAAAGGGATCACACAAACAAGAATAATGTCTGCTAATACTAACTGATAAAATCAAAAAGGGGCCGGTGCCTTGGCTTAACAGGCTAATCCTCCACCTTGCAGCGCTGGCACACCAGATTCTAGTCCTGGTTGGGGCGCTGGATTCTATCCTGGTTGCCCCTCTTCCAGGCCAGCACTCTGCTATGACCCGAGAAGGCAGTGGAGGATGGCCCAAGTGCTTGGGCCCTGCACCCCATGGGAGACCAGGAGAAGCACCTGGCTCCTGGCTTTGGATCAGTGAGATGCGCCAGCTACAGTGGCCATTGGAGGGTGAACCAACAGCAAAAAGGAAGACCTTTCTCTCTGTCTCTCTCTCTCTCTTGCTATCCACTCTACCTGTCAAAAAAAATCAAAAAGGGAGAGAACGATCCAACATGGGAAGGGGGAGACACCGCAGACTCATAGAATGGCAGATGTCCTAAATAGCAGTCTGGCCTCAGAATCAGCCCTTAAGGCATTCTGATATGGCTGAAGAGCCTATGAGAGTATTTTAGGCATGGAAAGACAAGACACTCTGGGAAAAAAAAAGAAGAAGAGGAAGAAGACCTAAATGAAGGATCTCGGCGAGTGTGATCCCAGTGGAATGAACGGGGCCATCAAGGTAGGAGGTACCTTGCCCTGAAGAAGGGAGAGAACTTCCACTTTGACTATGACCCTGTCGGAATAAGATTGAAGTCGGCGAACCCCAAAGGCTTCCGTAGCCTCGGCAACTCATGACTAGAGCCTAGGGAGATTACTGACACCATAAACAAGAGTGTTAAATTGTTAAATCAACATCAAGAGTGTGTGAATGGAAAGGGAGAGGGAGCGGGAGAGGGGAGGGTTGTGGGTAGGAGGGACGTTATGGGAGGGGGAAGCCATTGTATTCCATAATTTGTACATTGGAAATTTATATTCATTAAATAAAAGTTAAAAAAATCAAGAGTCACTGTGTACTTATGTCCCATGTGGGATCTGTCCTTAATGGGTTTTCCAATGTGAAGTAATGATATAGCTAGTACTAAAACAGTATTTTTACACTTTGTGTTTATGTGTGGGTGCAAACTGATGAAATCTTTACTTAGTATATACTGAATCGATCTTCTATATAAAAAGATAATTGAAAATGAAAAAAAACTTGGTGTTAAATTGGAAATTACATAGAAAATTAATCAATTGTTTTAAAAAATATCATGTAGGATCTCTGTCAGTAATGTGCTGTACACTTTTATTTAATGCTATAACTAGTACTCCAACAGTATTTTTCACTTTGTGTTGCTATGTGAGGGCAAACTGTTGAAATCTTTATATATAGTAAACTGATTTTCTGTATATAAAGAAAATTAAAAATGAATCTTGATGGGAATGGATGGGGAGAGCGAGTGGGAAAGGGGAGGGTTGCGGGTGGGAAGTTATGGGGGGGAAAGAATCACTATATTCCTAACGCTCTATCTATGAAAAAATGCATATGTTAAATAAAAATTTAAAAAGAAAAAAACAAGGTCTGCAGCTTGCTCTTGTTCAAAGTGAGGATGCAGCAAGAATGTGCCATGCATAAGGGCAGAGAAGCCCTCACCACACATGGAATCCCCTGGCATCTTGATCCCTAATTCCCAATCTGAAGAAACCATGAAGAAGTAATTTGTGATGTTAATAAGACACATGTTAAGGTATGTTTTTAAAGCACCATGAGTAAGTTCAGGGAATAAGCCTTAGGTCATTGTTAGGACAAAAACAGCATGTACTCATCAGTATGGAAGGCACTTCGGGAGAGGAATTAATAACTCTGGCTCACAGGAGGAAGATGGGCATTAATAATGGCCGATAATGTCCTAGATGTCATTTTTGTATGCTGTCTTAAACATCAAATAAGGACTATCCTCCTAAACTGTACTAAATTGATCTTCTGTATGTAAAGATAATTGAAAATGAATCTTGAAGAAGAATATGATGGGAGAGGGAGTGGGAGATGTGATGGTTGTGTGTGGGAGGCAGGTTATGTGGGGGAAAGCCACTATAATCCAAGAGTTGTACTTTGGAAATTTGTATTTCTTAAATAAAGTTGAAAAAACTAAAAATAAAATAGCTAGTTGGGAATTCCAGAAGGACTTTGTGAATCAGAAATAACTGAACTTGCGATGATGTTATTATGCATTTTTCACCAGATATGCACCAGTGTGTGAAGTGTCTGGATCATCAATATGCCAACACAGAGCGAGACTGCTGCCTGCACAAAGCTGTGGCCTTCCTGGCTTATGATGACCCCTTAGGAAAGACTCTGGTCTGCACAGCTCTGTGCTTCTCTGTCCTCACCTCTATGGTTCTTGGGGTCTTTGTGACGCACCGAGACACTCCCATAGTCAAGGCCAACAATCGTTGTCTAAGCTACATCCTGCTCATTGCCCTCATCTTCTGCTTCCTCTGCTCCTTATTGTTCATTGGTCGTCCCAACACAACCACCTGTGTCCTAGGGCAGACCACATTTGGAGTGGTGTTCACTGTGGCTGTTTCCACTGTCTTGGCCAAAACTATCACTGTGGTTCTGGCCTTCAAGGTCACTGCCCCAGGGAGAAGGATGAGACACTGGCTGCTATCAGGGGCACCTAACTCCATTATTCCCATCTGCTCCCTGATCCAACTGGCTCTCTGTGCCATCTGGCTTGGGACTTCTCCTCCCTTTGTTGACACAGATGCACACTCTGAGCATGGACACATCATCCTGCTGTGCAACAAGGGCTCAGTCACTGCCTTCTACTGTGTCCTGGGCTACCTGGGCTCCTTGGCCCTGGCCAGCTTCACTGTGGCTTTCCTAGCCAGGAATCTGCCTGACACGTTCAATGAAGCCAAGTTCCTGACCTTCAGCATGCTGGTGTTCTGCAGTGTCTGGGTGACCTTCCTGCCTGTCTACCACAGCACCAAGGGGAAGGTCATGGTGGCTGTGGAGGTCTTCTCCATCTTGGCCTCCAGTGCAGGACTCCTGGGCTGCATCTTTCTCCCCAAGTGCTACATTATTCTCTTCAGACCTGAGAACAATGCTTTGAAAGGATTAAGGGATAGAATAGTTCCCAAGGAATCAGATGTTCTGAAGAGTGGCTCTTAAGGCTCTCTCAGTTTTCAATGGAGAGAAAGTAAGATTTATAAAGCAAATTTTGCATTCTGATGTTATAAAATAGCTTGCAGAATGTAACCTCCTTATGAACAATTTATAATTCTCTTAAAATATTTTTGTTCTGAAGGACCAATTCACAGACAAGAAAGGGAGAGTGGAAGAAACCTTGCATGTGGTGATAGACTCTGAAGATATCTACAGTGGCCTAGTGATGGTTCATGCCAAAGCACGTAGATCAATTCAGGTGTCCATGTGAGTGTCAGGGATGGAAAGGTGTAGGCCATCTTCCACTGCTTTCTCTTGATCATCAACAGGGAGCTGGATTGCAAGTGGAGCTGCCAGGGTATGAACTGGCACCCACATGGGATGTCGGGGTTACAGGTGATGGTTATATCCACTACACCCTCACACTGTCCCCAATCCTCCTCTTCAAAATAATGCTGTGTATAAATTTCTTAGCCTGGGTTTTATGTTCACAAACACAACACAGCTCAGATAAAGGCTCTCCTTGAAAATTGTATTACTTTATTTGCATTGTCAGCTAGTCAACACTGTAATATTCATATTTTAATAAAATGAATTATAAGTTTGTTTACTGTTTTCATTCATTACAGTCTATATTAATGTGGGCTTTATAATAGAGTTGGAATATTTTCAGTGCAACCATTAGACATGTTAAATCATTTTAATGTGTATAACACATTGTCCAGACATTCCTTAATTATATATCATTTCATATTGATTTGAAATGATGTGATAATCACACACCAAGTTTTCATTATATGTAGGTAGAAGGATTCTGCAAACTTCTTTTCCACCTGTTCATTTCTTTTTATTATTGATTTTGGGTTTAGATTTACTTTTGCCAATACCAAACATAAGAAAACGATTTTTAATCTTGAGCAGAAAATAATTCAACAAAATAACATTTTTAAACTGAACTAATTTCATTTAGACATTTCACTCTTTTGTGTGACAATCATCTATGTCATATTTTAAAATATTTTTATCACTACAAATCAAATTCCTTATCCATTTATGGTTACTTGCAGTTCCTTCTCTTTCCAGTCACACAACCCCCAATCTGTTTCTGTTTCTATAGGTTTTATGGTCCTGCGGGATTTTTATAAATTAAGTAATGGATTCTGTGGTTTTAGGCAACCTTTTATTTTGCATGGCCTTTTCAAGGAGAATCCACATTATTTCAGGTATCTACATTTTTCATGACAAGCTGATAATTCCTTGTAGTAATTCATTGAATTTTGTGTCTCCAGTTAACCATATACTCACTTGTGTGTTGTTTCCAACATTGGCTGTGTGGAGACAAGCACTGATGTACAAAGATTTTTATGTATTTTATAATTTGTGAATGCACTATTAGGTATGAAATGTTTTGGTCATAAATGAACTTTATGTTGAATTTGCTAAGGAGGTGACAACTGTCTTCCATACCGTATGTGTTGTAACAGTAACACTATCATGGTTGAAGGTTCCAAATTCTCTATGGCTTCTCCATCACTTTGAAAAGTTTGAAATGTACTTGAGCCATGGAGTGGATGTGAAGTGGTGGCTCCTTCTGGTGTGGAATAGTTTGTCCATGCTTATTGCTGATTAGCATCCTTTGTAATGCCCTCTGGTCATATATTTATCTGTGCAGAAATGTCCCTTATATCCTATCTGCATTGTTCATGAATTACTTATATTTTGTTGGTACATCTGCATTTTAAAATATATTTTCTTGTTTGTAAGTTACTCAATGTGTTTATATTTCAAATTTTAGTTAAGGTGTACAAGTCTCATGAATTACATATATGCAGATGTAGTAGCATAGCAATGCCTCCCACCTAACACTCCCTTGTGTTCACAATCTCTCACTTCTTCCAACCCCCTCTCTTATTCCCACTCTTAATTTTTGCAAGGAACTATTTTTTTATCTTATTTGACAGGTAGAGTTACAGACAGTGAGAGAGAGAGACAGAGAGAAATGTCTTCCTTCCATTGGTTCACTCCCCAAATGACTGCTACAGCTGGTGCTGCACCGATCTGAAGCCAGGAGCCATGTGCTTCTTCCTGGTCTCCCATGTGATTGCAGGGGCCCAAGCACTTGGGCCATCCTCCACTTCCCACCTGGGCCACAGCAGAGAGCTGGACTGGGAGAGGAGCAACCGGGACTAGAACCCAGTGCCCATATGGGATGCTGGTGCCACAGGTAGAGGATTAACCAAGTGAGCCATGGCACCGGTCCCAGCATGTGTGTCTTCTAATATGCATGTCAATTGGTAACTGAGTCCTTGCATTTTAAAACAATTGTGTATATGTGTGTGTTTAAAGGCAAAATCACTGGAACTGAAGTTTTTATTTTTACTTGCAAAAACTATGTCCTGAGTTAACATGCCAATGATGTCTCTGATTATAATTTCTATCATTCATAGCTAGAACATATGTTTATGTATTATCTGAATAGTATATTATTTCCTTACTTGCCTTTCATGAGTTGTCTGTTGTACGATAGGCTTGTTCATTTGATTAAAAAGAAACGCATTTGCATTGATTTTTCCAGTCAATGTGAAATTGGCCTGTTCCCAGTTACTGTTCAGTAGTATCCTTAAGGCAAATAAATCCAAGTATTTATAAAGGATAAAGTAAAACCAGCCAATGCCCTGGCTCACTAGGCTAATCCTCCACCTGCGGGACCGGAACAACGGGTTCTAGTCCCAGTTGGGGTGCCGGTTTTGTCCTGGATTTGGATCAGCGCATTGTACCAGCAGTAGTGGCCATTTGGTGAGTGAACCTAAGCAACACTCTGGCCTCAGAATCAACCCTCAAGGCATTCGGATCTGGCTGAAGAGCCCATGAGAGTATAGTAGGCATGGAAAGCCAAGATATCATGGGAAAAAAAAGACCTAAATGAAAGATTTCTGTGAGTGAGATCCCAGTGGAAAAAACGGGGCCATCAAAGAAGGAGGTACCTTTCTCCGAAGGGAGGAGAGAACTTCCACTTTGACTATGACCCTATAGGAATAAGATTAAAGTCAGCGAACTCTAAAGGCTTCCATAGCCATGGCAACTCATGACTAGAGCCTAAGGAGATTACTGACGCCATGAACAGGAGTGTCAAATTGTTAAGTCAGCAACAGAAGTCACTGTGTACTTACATCCCATGTGGGATCTGTCCTTAATGTGTTGTCTAATGTGAAGTGA
Source organism: Lepus europaeus (assembly GCF_033115175.1). Lineage (NCBI taxonomy): Eukaryota > Metazoa > Chordata > Mammalia > Lagomorpha > Leporidae > Lepus > Lepus europaeus. The sequence continues at coordinate 165,622 of NW_026909003.1, forward strand.
TGCTATAACTAGTACTGAAACAGTATTTTTACACTTTGTGTTTCTGTGTGGGTACAAATTGATGAGGTCTTCACTAATTATATACTGAATTGATCTTCTGTATATAAAGATAATTGGAAATGAAAAAAAAAAACCCTGGTGTTAAAATGGAAATGGCATAGAAAATTAATTTAAAAAAATATATTATGTAGGATCTCTGTCTTTAATGTGCTGTACACTCTTATTTAATGCTATAACTAGTACTCCAACAGTATTTTTTTTTCTTTTCTTTTCACTTTGTGTTGCTATATGGGGGCAAACTGTTGAAATCGTTACCTAATATATACTAAACTGATCTTTTGTATACAAAGAGAATTGAAAATGAATCATGATGTGATAGGAAGGGGAGAGGGAGCGGGAGGGGGGAGGGTTGTGGGTGGGAGGAAAGTTTTGGGAGGGGGAAGCCATTGTAACCCATAAGCTGTACTTTGGAAATTTATATTCATTAAATAAAAGTTTAATAAAAAATTGATGAATCTATGTGGGTGCTAATTTTTTTAACTTTTATTTAACAAATATAAATTTCCAAAATACAACTTTTGGATTAGATTGGCTTCCCCCCCCCATAACCAGCCTCCAACCCACAACCATCCCATCTCCCACTCCCTCTCCCATCCCATTCACATCAAGATTCATTTTCAATTATCTTTATATACGGAAGATCAATTTAGTATATACTAAGTAAAGATTTGAACACTTTGCACCCACACAGGGACACAAAGTATAAAGTACAGTTTGAGTACTAGTTATACCATTAATTCACATAGTATAAAATATTAAGGACAGAGATCCTACTTGGGGAATATGTGCACAGTGACTCCTGTTGTCAATTTAATAATTTACACTCTTAATTATGATGTCAGTAATCACCCAAGGCTCTTGTCATGAGCTGCCAAGGCTATTGAAGCCTCATGAGTTCACGAACTCCTATCTTATTTAGACAAGGCCACAGTCAAAGTGGAAGTTCTGTCCTCCCTTCAGAGATAGTTACCTCCTTCTTTGATGGCCCATTCTTTCCGCTGGGATCTCACTCACAGAGATCTTTCATTTAGCTCATTTTTTTTGCCAGAGTGTCTTGGCTTTCCATGCCTGAAATACTCTCATGGGATTTTTAGCCAGATCTGAATGCCTTAGGGTTGATTCTGAGGCTAGAGTGCTATTTAGGAAACTGCCATTCTATGAGTCTACAGTGTATCCTGCTTCCCATGTTGGATCATTATCTCCTTTTTTTTTTCTTTTTGTCAGGCAGAGTGGACAGTGAGAGAGAGACAGAGAGAAAGATCTTCCTTTTGCCGTTGGTTCACCCTCCAATGGCCACCGCGGTAGCGCGCTGCGGCCGGTGCACCGTGCTGATCTGATGGCAGGAGCCAGGTGCTTATCCTGGTCTCCCATGGGGTGCAGGGCCCAAGCACTTGGGCCATCCTCCACTGCACTCCCTGGCCACAGCAGAGAGCTGGCCTGGAAGAGGGGCAACCGGGACAGGATCGGTGCCCCGACCGGGACTAGAACCCAGTGTGCCAGCGCCGCAAGGTGGAGGATTAGCCTAGTGAGCCGCGGTGCCGGCCCATTATCTCCTTTTAAATTCTATCAGTTAGTATTAGCAGACACTAGTCTTCTTTATGTGATCTCTTTGACTCTTAGTCCTATAATTATGATAAATTATGAACTGAAATTGATCACGCTGATTAGTGAGATGGCATTGGTACATGCCACCTTGATGGGATTGAATTGGAATCCCCTGGCATGTTTTGAACTCTACCATTAATGGTAAGTCTGAGTGAGCATGTGCTGAACTGTGTATCTCCTCCCTTTCTTATTACCACTGTTATTCCCTCTTTACAGTTAAATTTATTATTTTTTATTTTTGAGGCATAGTGGACAGTGAGAGAGAGAGACAGGGAGAAAGGTTTTCCTTTGCCATTGGTTCACCCTCCAATGGCTGCCGGGGCCGGTGCGCTGTGGCCGGTGCACCACGCTGATCCGAAGGCAGGAGCCAGGTGCTTATCCTGGTCTCCCACGGGGTGCAGGGCCCAAGCACTTGGGCAATACTCTGCTGCACTCCTGGGCCATAGCAGAGAGCTGGCCTGGAAGAGGGGCAACTGGGACAAAAACCGGCACCCCGACCAGGACTAGAACTTGGTGTGCTGGTGCCACTAGGCAGAGGATTAGCCTGTTGGCCCACGGCGCCAGCCTACAGTTAAATTTAAACACCTAAAAATAATTGCGTGTTAATTAAGGAGTTCATTCAATGCTATTAAGTAGAACAAAAAAAAATCCTCAAAGAATAAAGTAGTAAATTGTTCCTCAACAGTCAGGACAAGGGCTGATAACGACACTGTTTCTCATAGTGTCCATTTCACTCCAAAAGGTTTCCTTTCAGGTGCTCAGTTAGTCATCACCTTTCAGACAGAAAATATGATATTTGTCCCTTGGGGACTGGCTTATTTCACTCAGCATGATGTTTTCCAGATTCCTTTCCATTTTGTTGCAAATGACCGGGTTTCATTTTTTACTGCTGTATAGTATTCTATAGAGTACTTATCCCATAATTTCTTTATCCAGTCTACTGTTGATGGGCATTTAGGTTGATTCCAGGTCTTAGCTATTGTGAATTCAACTGCAATAAACATTGAGGTGCAGACAGCTCTTTTATTTACCAGTTAAATTTCCTTTGCGTAAATTCCAAGGAGTGGGTTGGTGGGATTGTATGGTAGGATTATATTCAAGTTTCTGAGGAATCTCCAGACTGACATCCATAGTGGCTTAACCAGTTTGCATTCCCACCAACAGTGGCTTAGTGTCCCTTTTTCCCCACATCCTCTCCAGCATCTGTTGTTGGTAGATTTCTGAATGTGAGCCATTCTCACCGGGGTGAGGTGAAACCTTATTGAGGTTTTGATTTGCAATTCCCTGATAGCTAATGATCCTGAACATTTTTTTCATGTGTCTGTTGGCCATTTGGATTTCCTCTTAAGAAAAATGTCTATTGAGGTCCTTGGCCCATCTCTTAGGTGGGTTATTTGTTTTGTTGTTGTGGATTTTCTTGATCTCTTTTGTAGATTCTGTTTATTAAAGTTTTATTGGTTGCATAGCTTGCAAATATTTTTTTTCCCATTCTGTCGGTTGCCTCTTCACTTTCCTGACTGTTTCTTTTGCAGTACAGAAACTCCTCATTTGATGTAATCCCAATTGTTAACTTTGGCTTTGACTCCCTGTGCTTCTGGGGTCTTTTCCAAGAAGTCTTTGCCTGTGCCTATATCTTGTATGGTTTCTCTGATGTTCTCTTATAATTTGCTAGTATCTGGTCATAGATTTAGATCTTTAATCCATGTTGATTGGATTTTTGTGTAAGGTGTAAGGTATGGATCTTCCTTCATGCTTCTGCATGAGGAAATCCAGTTTTCCCAGCACCATTTGTTGAATAGACTGTCCTTGCTCCAGGAATTGGTTTTGGATCCCTGACCAAATATAAGTTGGCTGTATATGTTTGGATTGATTTCCGGTGTTTGTTTTCTGTTCCATTGGTCTATCCATCTGTTTCTGTACAAGTACCATGCCGTTTTGATAATAACTTCCCTGTAGTATGTTCTAAAATCTGGTATTGTGATGCCTCCGGCTTTGTTTTTGTTGTACAAGATTGCTTTAGCTATTCAAGGTCTCCTGTGCCTCCCTATGAATTTCAGCATCACTTTTTCCAGATCTCAGAAGAATGTCTTTTAGTATTTTGATTGGTATTGCATTGAATCTATAAACTGCTTTTGGGGGAATGAACATGTTGATGATTCTGATTCTTCCAAAACATGAGCATGGAAAATTTCTCCATTTTTTGGTGTCCTCTTCTATTTATTTCTTTAAGATTTTGTAATTCTCATCAGAGAGGTCTTTGATGTCCTTGTTTTACTTTATTCCAAGGCATTTTATTGTTTTGGTAGCTATTGAGAATGGGATTGATCTTAGAAGTTCCTTCTCACCCATGGCATTGCCTATGCAGACAAAGGGTGTTTGCTTTTTCTGCATTGATTTTATATCCTGCTACTTTGACAAACTCTTCTATGAATTCCAATGGTCTCTTAGTAGAGTTCTTTGGACCCCCTAAATAAAGAATCATATCATCTGCTAAGAGGGATAGTTTGAGTTCTTCCTCCCCAATTTATATCCTTTAATTTCTTCTTGCCTAATGGCTCTAGCTAAACTTCCAGAACTATATTGAATAGCATACATAATACATACATCTCCCTGTTGAATTGATCCCCTAATCATTATATAGTGCCCCTCTTTATCTCTTTTAACATTTTTTCTGTTAAGGTCTATTTTGTCTGATATTAAGATGGCAACACCAGTTATTTTTGGTTTCGGTTGGCATGGAATATCTTTAACACTACTTTTGCTGTATCTCATAAGTTTTGATATGTTTTGCTGTTTTCCTCATTTACTTCCAGAAAGTTTTTGATTTCTCTTTTGATTTATTTTAGAACCCAGTTTTCATTCATGAGCATTTTGTTTAATCTCCATGTGTTTGTATATGTTCTAGTAGTTCCTGAGTTGCTAATTTCCAGCTTAATTCCACTGTGCTCTGAGAAGATGCATGGTATGATTTCGATTCTTTTGAATTTGCTGAGACTTGCTTTATGGCCTAGTGTGTGGTCAATCCTAGAAAAAGTTCCATGCACTGCTGAAGAATGTGTATTCTTCAAGTGTAGGATGACAAGTTATGTAGATATCTATTGGATCCATTTGGTCTAAAGTGTCAATTAAATCTGCTGTTTTCTTGTTGATTTTCTGTCTGGTTGATCTGTCAATTGCTGAAAGTGGAGTATTGAAGTCTGCCAAAACTATTCTAAGTCTCCCTTTAAGTCCCTTAATATATCTTTGAAATAGCCCAGTGCCCTGTAATTAGGTGCATATACATTTATAATACATACATCTCCCTGTTGAATTGATCCCCTAATCATTATATAGTGCCCCCTCTTTATCTCTTTTAACATTTTTTCTGTTAAGGTCTATTTTGTCTGATATTAAGATGGCAGCACCAGTTATTTTTGGTTTCTGTTGGCATGGAATATCTTTTTCCGACCTTTCACTTTCAATCTGCATGCTCCTTTGTTGGAAAGATGTGGTTCTTCTAAGCAGCAAATAGATAGTTTTGTTTTTTAATCCATTCAGCCAGTCTGTGTCTTTCAACTGGAGAGTTGAGGCCATTTTCACTCAATGTGATTATTGATAAATAGTGACTTTGCCTTGCCATTTTGCAAAGATACTTCTAGTATATACTTTGAACTTCCTGTGATATTTTATTAGAGTTTTTCTTCCTTTTTCTTCTTTCATATTGATGACCATGTTTCTGTGTGTAATATATCTTTAAGCATCTTTTGCAGGCTGGATAAGTGGTGAGAAATTCTTTCAATTTCTGTTTGCTACGAAAGGTGTGTATTTCACCTTCATTCACAAATGAGAGCTTTGCAGGATATAATATTCTGGGATGGCAGGTTTTTTCTCTTAGTACTTGGACTATATCTCACAATTCCCTCCTAGCCCTCAGGGTTTCTGATGAGAAGTCAGCTGTGAGTCTAATTGGAGATCCTCTGACATTAATCTGGTGTTTCTCTCTTGCACATTTTAGAATCTTTTCTTTATGGTTCACTGTGGTGAGTTTGATTACAATGTGTCACGGGGAGGATCTCTTTTGGTCACATTTGTTGGGGGTTCTATGTGCTTCCTGTACTTGGATTTCTCTTTCCTTCTCCAAACCTGGGAAATTTTCTGCTAGTATCTCAATAAAAAGGCCTTCTAATTCTTTCTCTCCATGCCTTCAGGAACTCCAAGAACTCAAATGTTGGGTTTTTTAATAGTATCCTGTATATTCCTAACAATATTTTTATATATTTCTAATTTCCTCTCCTGTCCTTGGTTTGACTGTATATTTCCTGTGCTCTGTCTGCTAAGTCCGATATTCTCTCTTCCACCTTGCTTATTCTGTTTTTAAGGCTCTCAACTGTGTTTTATTTGTCCTATTGAATTCTTCATTTCTTTTTGTTTACTCCTTAACATTTTGTTTTCATGAGAGAGATTTTCTTTTATGTCCTACATGGATTTCAGTAGTTCATGCGTTTGCATTTGATTACTTCTAAGTATTCTTATCATAATTTTTTTGCAATCTGTATCTTGTATTTCTTCCTATCATTATCTTCATAATCTTGTTCTTAAGTGTCATGTTCTTTTGGGAGAATCATGTTGTCTTCTTTTTTCTTGTTTTTGGATTATTGCTTTTATTCAGCATTTGTGGAGATATTCATTGGTTTCTTCTTTTGTGATTTTCACTGTGGTGGCTTTTCTCACTGTACTATGACTCTGGAGAGATGTGGACTGTCTGCTTTCACTGAATCTCTAGAGGCTTGTGGTGAGTGTGGCCAGAGAGCTTTGTTCCATTCTTCATGGTTATGGTGTGCCTAAGATGACACACTCCAATGTGGCATGGTTAATCTTTTTTTATCAGAAGGGAAGTAATCCTGCTCAGCTGAGTTGTTATCCTTGGTGGCGATCAGTGCCTGAGCTCTATCCCCAGTTGGTGTAATATTCTTCTGCTCTGTCCCAAGGACCACACAAAGGATCTGTGCAGTCCTCAGTGTAAGTTCAGATTCCTCTGCAATGTCTCTCACCAGGTAGCCAGGGCCACCCAAGCTTGTGGCACCTCCCACTGAGACTACTCCAAGTCTCAGCCACAGCATGAGTTCTCCCACATAATCACAAGGTTTTTTTTTTTTTGCAGTCTCTGTTCAGAAGCTCCACACATTCACTAGGTCTTAGTCTCCTGTTATTACTCCCCACCAGAGTCATGTTTCTGCTCAGCTGATTTCCAGGCACAGACACGAGCTGGTGAAGCTGTTATGTATGTCCGAAATGGTTCCCATTCTATTGGCTCATATGCCTTTGTAATGTGATTGGAGAGAGAAACATGTCTGTACCCTTTTATTTTTTCTCTCCTCTAGTAAGGCTGGTGTTCTTTTTCTCACAGGGCTTCAAGCATCGTTCCCTCTAGGCTCTTCCTTCCACTTTTCTGCCAGTGTCTCAGGCTACTGTGGACTCATCTCACCTCACTTTGCAGTGCTGGTCTGGAGGCTCTCGGCTGCTGGTGTCCTGAGCTGTGGGCACCCATGCCCTCCACGTAGGTCCACCATGTCTCTCTAATTTCAGAAGAGCTTCCTCTGCTGTTTTTCCCCTAATTCTTCCCTGAGACTGCATTATCTCCACTTTTATTAAACTATCTTCTCCTGGACTAGATCAGTAAGCTCCCTCCATATTCTGCCATCTTGGAACCGTCGATGGTCGAAATTACTCAGTTTTCTCCTCCGATGGATTTTGTCTTTGAACTATGCCTCTGTGTTTTAGTTGAGTGTCTGTTCCTTCAGTCAATACCTAGTGGCATATTTTGTGTGGTGTCACAGAGCTCGGTCAGTGCACAAAGTGTGGCAAGAGCTCAGTGGAGTGCAGTAGATCTCCTCTTTTCAGCAGGAAGGAGGGTTTGATCACCCCTGTTGGCATAATCAAAACCTCACCTCCTCTCTTCCAAGGTGGAAAATGCCCTGGGTTAGCCCACAGTGGGTGCAGCACTCGCCTGCACTGCCACAAGAACTGCATAAAGGATCTGTGCTGTCCTCATGTGAACATGACCCCCACTACCATGACCCACCCCAGCAGTCAGGGAGTTCTGAGCCCTTGGCACCACACTCAGTGAATGGCCCTAACATGTAGGCACAAGATTCCCACAGTCTCTGCGCACAAGTCTCCCATGGTCATGGGTTCAAAGGATCTGCTGCACCCTTTTAGCCTGTCCCATCTGAGGAGTGGTTCCCAGAGCCAGCTGCCTGTGGGTGCTGCACCTTGGCACTTTGAGCCCTGAGCCTCTGGTAGGTAGAGAGTCTGGGAACACCTCACAGACCCACCTGAGTACCCAACCCCTCGCAGTCCTCCCAGCTAGACTGAAAATCAATGGGAAATGTGGATTTTTTTCCCTCTGGTAAAATCCCTGGATCACATGTATGCACAAGAGACAATACAGCCATTACTCATTTGAAAATGGCAACTTTCCCTGCGTGTTGCTTGGCACACACAAGAGCCACCACAGCTGCTACTGATTTCAGAATAGTGGCTTTCTCCCATTCATTGCCACATGAATGTACCCAAGCTGATACAGCCACTACTTCTGTCAAGATGGTGCCCTCTCCCAGCTGGTTGCCAGGTGCCATTGTTGTGGGATGGGGAGAGAGAAATGTGCCCATTTTTGCTGTGTTAAGGTGGGGGTACACTGTCCTTGTTTGAACTCCAAGCTATATTCACACCAAGTTGACACTCCAGCTGTACCACCTATGGCATGTGTACCCACAGTCTGCTCTCACCTTGCTCTAAAGCTATTGCTTCCCCCACCTCTTAGCTGCAGGGGTCATGTGCTTGGTGCATCTGAATCTTCCATGTGGATCCATGGCATCCCTCTTCCTGCTGTAGAATTTCCCCTGCAGGTTTCTCTCCAACTCTTCTTGTGTGAATGCCCTTCCTCCACTTTTTTGCTACTGTTACTTCCTAGCCTAAAGCGGTATGTCCTTTCCCTATTCCACCATCGTAAGAATCTCAAATATTTAAAAATTTTTTAGAAAACCACAATGAGAGATCATGCTGTTCCGCTTGGAATGATTATTATCAAAAACACAATAAGAATTGGAATAGTAGAGGTCGGAGGAAAAAGGGTGAGAATACAGGGGGAAAGAATCACTATGTTTCTAAATTTGTGTATATGAAATGCATGAAGTGCATATACCTTTTTCTTCCTGGCCACCGGAGCTGCCTGGCTCATCTTGGATAGGGGATGTCTCCTTGTTGGCACCTACAGCTTGGCTTTGGTGGCCAGGAGGACAAGGGTGATCCAGCCCCTGAGGTGAGGTCCTCCTTCATGCCACAAACCTTGTCCCTGAGGAACTCCATCAGCCAGATCATGTTGGAAACAGGCAGCAAGATCATGGGGGATGAGTGGAAGTGTGTCTCAGAGATCACCTCTACTTGCTACTCAATTGTGGAGTCACTGTCTCAAGAGGGATGTCCATCCCAGAGGGCAGAGACCTCGAGGGAACCCCAAAGTCCAGTGCTGAGCAAGAGCCTGGGAGGCTGTCAGAGAAGATGTTGCACCTGGAGACAATGCTCAGGAAGCTCCAGGAGAATTTACAGAAGAAGGCTGACAGGGCTGCCCTGGAGGAGGAGGTGCAGAGACAGAGGCACAACCATGAGAGGCTGCAGGCTTAATCAGAGAGTGCAGACATCCTCCTGCTCCTGGCCACCAAGCAGCCAGATTTCCCCATGACCACCCTGGTCTGAGGCAGCCATGGACCTGCCTAGGCCCCACCAGCCCTGGGCCTTCCACAGGAACCCCTCCCTGTGCTGACCTGCATCTAAGCAGCGTCCCCACTCCCTGGCCTCTTGTTTAGTGGCAAAGTTGCTGCACCCATCCTAGTTTGTAAATATTCTGTGTAGAAGAGGGGACTTCAGGGAGCAAAGAAGCCACTGCCAAAAAAAAACCACCAAAGGTCAACCAACATGGGGTTACCCATCTCAGGTAGTGGACTCAATAGTGCACACACTCAGATGTGTGTGCCTAGTATGTGTAGTAACTAATGTGTGCCTTCCTACCAATTATGGCCCAAGGTTTCTGGGCCCCAGGAAGAGGAAATACAGAGTCACAAGGACTGAAAACTACACTGCAGAAAAGTTGTGCTCTGAGCATTTCAGGCATGGAAAGCCAAGACACTGTGGAAAAAAAATGAGCTACATGAAAGATCTCTGTGAGGGAGACCCGAATTGAAAGAAGGGGCCATCAAAGAAGGAGGTACCTTTGTCTGAAGGGAGGAGAGAACTTCCATTTTGATTATGGCCTGGTGTAAATAATGTCAGCGTTTGTGGACTCAAGAGGCTTCCATAGCCTTTGCAGTTCATAAAAAGGGCCTCAGGTGATCACTGACCTCATAAATAAGAGTGTCAATTGTTAAATCAGCAACAGGATTCACTGTGCACTTGCTCCCCATGAAGGACCTCTGTCCTTAATGAGTTGTACTATGAGAATTAACTGTAGAACTATTCTTCAAACAATACTTTATACTTTGTGTGTCTGTGTGGGTGCAAACTGTTGAAATCTTTACTTAGTATGTACTAAGTTGATCTTCTGTATATAATGATAATTAAAAATGAATCTAGCATGTGATGGGAGAGGGAGTGGAGGTGCGATGGTTTTGGAGGTGGGAGTGTAGGTATGGGGGAAGAACCATTTGCTACAATCCAAAGTTGAACTTAGGAAATTTATATTTATTAAGTTGTGCTCTGAAACAGAATGTGTTAGATGCTAGTCATTCTGCCCACATTGAGCAAGATGGAAGTGTGAGGGAACCACCTCCCCACTGTGCTATCATCACCATCTTTCCCTTAATTTCTAAGCTTGTCCTCCTGATTTTGATAAGGAGTTAGGGATTGGATTGAATTTTTGGGAGCACTGATAAGGATTGGATTTTTTTTGGAGCACTCCTATACATCTCCTTTTTTGGCCCAAGTCATCATCCCACTGTTTATCACCAACAACCAGCCCAGGAGAATTCCCTCTCTGGCTTCTCCCACTCTCCACACTAATGAAAGGGGCAGAGCAACGTTGGTTACCTCATATTTATGCAGAGATATAAGTGATGTGAAAGGGCTTCAGAAAATGAGTTAGCTTGGAGCCAGCACCATGGTGCAGTAGGTTAGTCATCTGCCTGAGGTGACAGCATCCCATACAGGTGCCAGTTATAGCCCTGGCTGCTCATCTTCCAATCAAGCTCTCTGCTATGGCCTGGGAAAACAGTGGAAGATGGCCCAAGTCCTTGGGCCCCTGAACCCATGTGGGAGACCTGGAAGAAGGTCCTGGCTCCTCGCTCCTGGCTTTGGATTGGCATAGCTCTGGCCATTGCGGCAATTTGGGGAGTGAACCAATGGAAGGATGAACTTTCTCTCTGTCTCCCTCTCACTGTCTGTAACTCTACCTCTCAAATAAATAAATAAATAAAATCTTTTAAAAAAATAAAAGAATGAGTTAGCTGAACTGGGGAACTGATGTCTTCTCACATATCCCAATCTCTACATCACACCTCAGTTCTAGGTGCCAACATTCTAATGGTATGCATGGCCTTTCATCACTCTGCCTACTGATAGGCCAAGGTACATGTTACCCCAAGAAAAAGGACTATCATATAGAGCCATTTCTTCTCTGTCTTATTTCCCTTGATTACTCTTGAACCTATTCCATGGAACCATTTCCCTGATGGGTGGGGCTACTCACTGCCCAGGTGGGCGGGGCATGTTTATGTCATAAGGGACACTGTGACACAGGCTGGCCTATAAAAGCAGCTGTAGTGCTGGACCCTTACTAGTCACTGGTTCTGATTGCTAGGAGCCTCTCCTATCAACATGACAGGTAAGCCTCAAATAACTCTCGCCTCCCAATGCCATCTTCCCCCTTATTCCTTATCTTCCCTCCAACCTGACCTCCTGATCCTGTAGCCCAGCCCACGTGTCTGGTCCTCCACCCCAGCCTGACCCTACTAGCTCTGTGTTTGAGCCCTACAATCCTGCTTTTCCATACTGGCCCTCCACTTCAGCTCAACTATCCAAGTCAGCCATACTGTTGTTACTTCCCCTCTATCCCTTCACACCAGGCAAAAACCTCAGATCCTGCATCTTGGACTCACCCTCCTCCTAGAGCCCTCCCCATGTCTGACTTTCCTTTTCTCCTCCTGGACCCTCCTCTGGGTTCAGTATTTGAGCCTTTTCCTCCTGCTGTTCCTCCATACTGGCCCTACTCTCCCACTGATCCTGAACCCCAGCCTGGTCCTGCTCCTGCTCCTGCTCCTGCACCTCCAGCTCGCCCTCCTGGGCTCCCACAAAAGGCTCATCCTACTACGAATTCCTCACTCAAACCTCATCCCCCTTCTCATCCTAAACACCAAACTTGTCCTTCTCTGTCTCTAAACAGAAGCCCCACCCACCCCCTGCTCCCAAGCACAAGCCTCGCCCTCCTGCATGTAAACACAAGTCCTGGCCTCCTCCAGATGTTCCTCTCCGCCTTCCTTTCCCTTGTGGCCATGATCTCCAGAAATGCTTTCTAACACTTCTTGTACAAAAGCCTCACCCTTCTCCTAGCCTTTTACGCAGACACCACCTTCCTGTCACTGCTCTGCACAAGCATGGCCTTTCCTCCAGTCTTTCTCCACAGTGCCACCTTCCTTCTGTCCAGTCAACATGGCGCCAGCCTCTCATTGTACCTGTACACCAACCTCACCCTCCTCATGGTCCTCCACCCGCTCTCAGGGTCCTCCTACTTCTCTGTGCCATCCTCACCTTTCCTCCAGTCTTTCTGCACAGCGCCACCCTCCTTCTGTTCCCGAATTTTGGTGCTAGCCTCTCATTGCACCTGTACACCAACCTTGCCCTCCTCCTGGTCACCCACCCCACTCTCAGGGTCCTCCTGCTTCTCTGTGCCATCCTTGCCTGTCTTCTCATCCTGCACCCAAGCCTCGCCCTCCTCCTGCTCCTCTCTCCCAGACTCAGCACCACCCTCCTTCTGACCCTCCTCCTCACCCTTCTTTTCCTTCTCCCTGCCATCCTGTGCACTGTCCTTTTCCTCTACACCAGCTTCACCCTCGTTCTGGTCTTCCCTCTCCACTGCAGCCTCCTTCTGAACCTCTGCTCCAGCCTCACCCTCCTCCAGTTTCTCCTCCCAAGCATCACCCCCCTTGTCTTTCTCTTTATCAGCCATCTCCTCTTTCTGTTCAACCCCAGCCTCAAGTTCCCTCTGTCCCTGCACCATAGCCTGTCCTTCCTTCTGGTCTGTCATTCCAGCCTCACCCTCCTCCTTGTCCTCCATCTCAGCCTCATGCTGCTCCTGCTTCTCACCCTCCTGGCCATCGTCGCCTTTGCTCTGTACCTAGATGCTTGCCTCACCTTTCTTCTGCTTGCCCATCCCAGCCTGACCTTGCTTCTCGTCCTTCCTTCGCTCCTCACCGTTCTTCTGGCCCTGTTAGGCACCAAAAAATATGTTGTTCCCAGATCATTAGATCCCCACAGATACCCCCAGAGAGTTGATCACACAGACCTGCAAAAGAAAGGTTTATTCGGGAGTACAAGCCGCGACAGGGACCCCGTCCAACCAACCGGCACACCAGAGGAAGGAGTGAGGAAGAGGTCTTTGTTAGGGAGAGTTTTAAATGAAAAAAGAGCTATGTCAGCAGGAAAAAAAGAGTTACATACAGCATGGAAGCTTTGGGTACAGGGAGTTA